>NW_008710315.1:548346-549250 GCF_000327385.1 Lottia gigantea | reverse complement strand
GCAAGAAATGCCCCAGACAATATGTAGGAGAAACTAAGAATAATTTACGAACTCGCTTTAATGCTCATAGGTCAGACATCAAATTAAAGAAAGACAAGCCTGTTTCTAATCATTTCAACCTCGACGACCATTCAATAGACGATCTCACCCTAATCCCAATTGAGCGTATAGAAATTGACTTGCCCGAAGATGAAACTATTCCATCAATCTAGGGAGGCCCATTGGATTGAGACATTGAATACAGCAAGACCTATAGGACTAAATATTCATCATAATGTAGGCATAGCACCCTTTGTTGTCCCGTTTAATACAACCAGCAATCGAGCAAGCAAGATAGTTCATGCCCACTATAAGAGCCTTCAAGAGAAATTCCCCCATGTCTATAAGCAGAAAATGATAGTTGCATATTCAAAAAATAAGAACTTAAATGATAATATTGTTCATAGTAAAATAAAAACAATCAGTACATAACAGATACTATACTTCTCGCCCTTTGGGCGAGTTATTTTTTCTAATTTCACATCAGAATAAGAACAGAACAAAACCCAATATCAAGACCCTTAATCCTAATTTCTAAATAAAGTGTCTGCTCCACCCTAGGCCTGTACATTTGGGAGAATCAAACCCTCCCTTCCCCGAAATATAATTTTTTTTTTCAAAAAAACTTCTTTATTGCTATCTCCTTCATGACATTCACTTACTGATGAAAATATTATAAATTCTTTATCTTGTTGACTTTTGTGAATATCAATTGAGGTAAATAAATCAGGATAATATTTTCGTACATTGAGTGAAAAACTGGTATTAACAAAACATAGTTTTACATATTCAAAGTCTAATGTTCTCAAAAACGTATAACTCTTTATTGTGTGTGATTTTTTCACCTATTGAAAGAATATCGTTG
>NW_008710315.1:544254-546180 GCF_000327385.1 Lottia gigantea | reverse complement strand
ACAAGACATTTTGACCCCCAAGTAAATCTATAATTTAAAGAAAAATTTATAAAAGAAAACACCTACACCTATTGGCAAAGTAGTTGATTATTTCTATAGAGTGTAATACCAACATAGAGGATAACCACATGTCCATACATTATTATGGGTTGAAAATGCTCCAATTTATTAGCAAAGTAAAGATGAAGAAGTTTGTAACTTCATTGATAATGTAATGACATGTATTAAAGAAACTGATGATGAAAACTTCAAAAGATTAATATCTTACCAAATTCATAAACATTCCCATACATGCAAAAAAAAGCTCAAAAGATTTGTAGGTTTGGGTTTCCCCAGCCTACAATGATGAAAATTATTTTGAAACCATTTGAAGAAAAAGCTAAAGAAAGTGAAATTAAGAAACAAAAAGAAAATTACAAGAAATTAAAAGAAATCATGGATGATATGATTGAAGGTGAAGATATATCATTTGGTGAATTCTTGGGAAAAGTATTTTTGAAAAGAAATCCAAATGAATTACGTATAAATTCCTATAATGTTTTTCAATGAAAGGTTGGCAAGCAAATCACGACATCCAATTTGTACTTGATGTATATCTTACATTGCAAAATCACACAGAGGAATTAGTGATGTATTAAGAAAAGTTGGTCAAGAAGTACGAAATAACAATTATGGTATAAAAGAACAGGTAATAAAAATGTTGAGGAAAGAGTGCAACTTCTAAAATCTAAAGGTGAATTAGAAAAGCTTGAAGATGATGATAATATTCAATTTAGTAATTTACTTGAAAGATATAGAACTTTGAAATTAGAAAAAGTATGTTTAGCAGAATATGTTGCTTATTGTGATAGAAAAAATAAATTCATTAAACGTTCATCTTATACAGATGAAAGTGGCATGTTGAAACAAAATAAGGATGATCATAATTCTGCTGATGAAATTGAAGAAACGAATGAAAAAAAAGAAGCATTCCTCGAGTGATCAGAAATGTAAGTTTTTATGTTGAAAAACATTACAGAGAATTATTAATGTTGTATTCTCCATGGAGAATTGAAGAAATAGATCTTATCAGTAATTCTGATACTTTTGCTGAAAGATAGACATCGTAAAGGAAAATTTTCTTACACTTCAGCGACAATATGAAAATAAAAGAGTTGAAGTTGAAGCTGCAATGAATGCAGAAATTAAACCTAAATGTACCTGGGACGAACAAGCACTTGATACACAACAAGTAAATAAATATGATGAACATGAAGAAAATATTCAAATTGAAAATTTGAAAAAGAAAAAAGAACCATTAAAATTTGAATATGATATAGGCTCTGACCCTTGAATACCCAAAACTGATAAAGATAATGAACTTTATATGAAATGCCTGAAACTGAATATCTTAATTTGATGAGCTATTTAAATGAAAAGCAAGTGAGATTTTCAACTACAATCATTTGTCCTTTGTTACAAGAAATACGATGCAGAAAACCCGATCAAAATCGGTTGATAAACACGCCCTCTAGAGTCCATTTTCCGTTTGTTGCAACTTTGTGTAATGTTGCTCAGAAAATTTTCGTTTTACATGTAAGCTGGGATTAGCCACGAGTTTCGAAACGCCACGAAATCCGTTTTCCCGTACCTGTTGCTGTTTCCGAGAAAACCGGCCTGCCGTGGACAAAAAAAAATTAATACGAAAACAAAGCAGGGCTTTCGCTTACAACCGCCCTGCAATAAAAAAAAAATTCTGAGTGGTGGGGCTTGAGTTGGTAAAAGGTGATAAAAATTTATCAAAGTTTGTTGAGGTTTTATTCCACAAAAGCTGGCGATGATTATCAAACTATACAACAGTTGCTGATAGCGCCTACTGGAAAGGCAGCATTTAATATTAAAGGAAATACAATTCATAATGCTTTAAAAGTACCAGTAATCTTCCAC
>NW_008710315.1:542345-544204 GCF_000327385.1 Lottia gigantea | reverse complement strand
CGCCATATATGGGCTTAATCAAACCCTTAAAGATATCTCTTGACGGTTGTGTACCAGGATATTTATTTCAACTCGGATATCGATAATGATATAAAGACAAACNCTTTTTCACAATAATCACCCACAAATCCTTTCGGACAGTCACACTGAAACTTCATTCCCGTGGTAGGACAACAAGTTCCTCTATTGCAGTTATAGGTTCACAAGTTCCATTGTTGAGACAAGGATCACTGTCACAAGGATTTATTGCTAATGAAAAATAAAGTGAAATACTCACTCACTCATTAAGACCAAGGTAAATCTCTTATAGTTTTAGAAAATTGTAATCGTTGTTAAAGAGTCATTGTATTCAAAAATATATTTGTGATTTCCAATGAAAATTAATAATTATAAACCTTTACAAGATGCAGTTATAGGGTCAAAAACTTCACCATCCATACAATCAATATACATGTAGTCACAATCATTAAAACCTCTTAATGGATAATAAAGCATAGATAGTTTCCTAAGCTAGATAAAACATAGGCCCACATAGAAGCTGTATTGATTTTATTCTTTTGATACTTTTAGCATCATGAAATTGTTAAATAGGTCATGTTACGAGCAATACACCTTTCAAAAGTCGAATTAAATTCTACAAAATCGGTCGAAAACTGTAGCTTAGGTTTTTTGTGTCTAGTAAATGAGTCATTGGCAATGTCTCAAAATCATATTGAAATGCATCAGAAATAATGATCTAAAGTTGTTCGAAAATTAGGTGAAATTTGCATCATTAAAATCTGTGAGGCATGAAATTTCAGGTTTTGTTGAATATATGATGCAGTTTCCCCAGATATTTTAAATCAGTTTAAAAAAAAAACTGTTAGCCAAAGGTGAGAATGAAAAAATGCTTAACTTGTAAAGGGAGATAATTTAAATATTTTTATTTTGAAGAAATATTGTGACTGTTAGTTATACAAGGATACAATTTAATAGTTTTATTTTACATTTTACAGATCAAACATGTTCTGAATCTGTCAGTTTTCAATTAGAGACGTGAACACGATGTTCAAGTAATAAGTGAATGAGAAAATCTGTAGATTAACATGAGAACCCTTTTTATTACATTTACATTAAACTTTAAACATTACTATCACATAAACTTGAATTGGCAAGATCCATTTCCATCCAAATAATTAATAAATTATCATTCACAACAGTCCATGAGACTCAGCTTCAAAATGTACTTGACCATAACTATGTGGGTGATAAAATTTCTTCACTGACTGTACTTAAACTAAACATTTTCTTACATGCTTCATTAACATTCACTTTTCAACTTTAAATTCCTACTCCAATAAACTAAAATAAATAAAATAAAATCAAGACACATTTCCCATTGGGGGTGAAAGAAAGGGGAGAGGGTGGGGGTATTTAGAGAAAAGAGATTACACTTTAATAATGTGGTCCTCACAAGAAAGTGCTCAAATTTCAGAGGGGGTGGAATTATCAGGTTTTCTAAGGGAGAAAGGGGCTATCTGCAGGGATTGAGCCAACTTCTTATGGGTGAAAGCATTCGAACGACTTGGTAGCTGCTGCCCTAACACAAACATACCCCATTATGCATCAAATAGGATCTTTACAAAAAGGAATATCTGGGAGATGAATGCTTCTCTTGAATAACGGATGATTTAGATACCACTTGAACTTATCAATTCAAGTTAGATATACATGTTTCACAAAATAGTGTAATTTGTATCCAGCCATGGATTCTGGTTTGTACAATTTGTACTGAGCTACCATTTTTGTATCTGACTACAGTAATTTGAAAGATACTTCTCCATTGATAGTTTAACAAAGATATATTTTTCTGTACCAGA
>NW_008710315.1:534944-540085 GCF_000327385.1 Lottia gigantea | reverse complement strand
TATTCCTTTATTGTTTACGTAATGTTCCTGACCTGTTTTGCACATTTTGATACATTTCTGATGTTTGTCTAAAACCCCCATTTCGCTGATGTTTTCACGTCTGTATGGAGCGCACTTTCCGCCATAACGTTCCTATGTGTTTATTTTGCATTTAAAATTGTTTTGCATTAGACGAACGTTGTCTACATTGAATTTTTGTATTTTTTGCAGCCTTTCACCAATTGGTTTGCTCGGATACATTTCTGAATAAACTGGTTTAAACTACACGCAGTTGTAACTACACGCCAGGCGTGACAATTTAAGAACGATATTTTTAACACCTGATACATACAAACTGGCAATATTCCAGCTTGGTGAGATTGAATAATTTGACAGACAAGAGTGTGATATTTAATGAAGGTATGAAACAGAGAGCGAAGTCTGACGTCAAAATTTCAAACGATTATTCCTGTAATGTACGGCATATAAGAAAGGATTTAATTCCATTCAGGGTGACCGCCAGAGAAGAAGAAAAAACTGCTCGTTTGAGGTTTGATAGATAAGAATTTGATGGCAAAATGTATACTATATACGACCTCCAGTCAAAACAATGAAATATAGGTCAGACTCTATTTCAATCACGTGCATCACTGTGTAAAGAAAACATAAACAATAACAATCTGAATGTGACGAAACTTAAATGGGTGACTTGTAATGTAAATGGTTTGAAAAGTAAACTGTCTTCAAAGACTATTAGAATATTTTATTGAAAGGGTTGTTTTGAAATTTGATTTCAAGACACCTAATCGCTGTGTTCTCATATGTAGCACCAGAAAGTTTCCCAATACACACAAATATTGGTGGTTTTGACTGTTTAGAAGAACATTTATTAACGATTGTTGCAGAGTATCCAAATACCACTCTTTTAGTGACTGGCGACTTGAATGCCAGAACTTTGCGATGGTTTATTGCACGATTTTCTTATTAGTGATTCTGTTACATATATACCCGGATTCGAGGATGCCGACTAAACATTGACAACTTCAACCTTCCTAGAAATACGAAGGATACTGAAATTAACAATCATGGTAGATCGTTATTATCTCTTTGTGACTCTTTAAGTATACTATACATGTTGTTAACGGTAGATCCACCCATGATAAACAAGGTGAATTCACGCGCATAAAATATAACGGTGCAAGCGTTGTCGAATACCTTATCGTATCATCAAAACTCTTTGAAGTAATAGAAGACTTCACCGTCGAGCTTAGACCAGAATCTGACCATCTCCCATTGACATTGTTTACCATCCAGCCACTATTGCTGATTGTGCTGTAGTCCACGAATTACAAGTCTATGATAAATTAATTTGGCACAAGAAAAAGTCCAAGTCTTTTCAAGATGTAACAAAAAATTACGGAGAATTTCATAGTAGTTTTTGCGCAGATCTTGCACAAAGCCCCGAAAAGGCTCTCGAATATTTTCTTTTTTTTTATAAAAAGGTGTAATAGCTCCCTCGACAAAAGATGTAAATATCAATATCCAAAATCAGTTCAACCCCCATGGTTTGATCATGAATGTCTCGAACAAAAATCTGTTAAATACGACAGTCTTAACAAATTTAGAAGTGATAATTCGTACCTATCTTTGAAAACTTACAAATACGATAGAAACAAATTTAAAAATCTTTGTGATTACAAAAAGAAACAATATACGAACTCATTTTACAATAATCTCTTGGCTGATATTGAAAATACAGAAAAATTTTGGCAAACACTAAAACACGCCAAACCAAAGTCATCGGTTATAGTGGGCATAAGTCCCGAACAATAGGTTACGTATTTTAAATGTTTGTTAAATGTTGGTGAAGTTACTGACATATTGGATAATGATATACCTCATGATGAGAATACTTCAGAACCTGACCGTATAATTCGTCCTTTCCTTGATGCTGAAGTTCTTAAATGTTTAAAACAAATGAAACCAGGCACGTCTCCAGGGTCCAATGGGATAGCATCGATTTTTTACGATCATGTCCGGAAATATTTTCTAGCACTCTGTGTCTATTATTTAATGAGATATTTGAGTCAGGTTCGTACCCTATGATGTGGACAAAGGCCCTCATTGTACCATTGTTGAGGAAAGGGTCCAGGCAGACCCAAATAATTACAGGGGGTATCTCTTTTGGATTGCCTTGGGAAACTTTACTCAACATTTCTAAATGAGCGCCTAAACGAATGGTCAGATTCCAATAATGGATACCACGAGGCTCAGGCTGGTTACAGGTTTCGACCATTGATCAGGTTTTTACATTGTATGGTCTTGCGCAAAAGTATAAGTCCAAAAAGGGGGGAAGATTTTATGTACATTTCGTTGATTTTTCCATAGCATACGATTTTTTGAACAGAGGGAAATTATTATCACTCTTATTGAAAAAGGTATTAAAAGAAATATGTATAAAGCTCTTAAAGGCATGTACCATTCGGTATCGTCCAGTGTCAAATTATCTAACGGTATAACAGAATATTTGACTTGTAATTCTGGAGTTCGACAGGGATGTGTTTTGAGTCCCATTCTTTTCTGTTTCTATATAAATCAATTTGTAGAACAACTTGAAACAGATAATGTTCGGGGCATATTTACAATTCAAGAGGTCTCGGATATTTTGGCACTCCTTTATGACGATGACTTAAGCTTGGTATCGGATACAGTAGTCCCCTCCAAAAGAAGATATTGTCTTTGGAAAGGTTTTGCGAATTGTTCAATCTAAAGGTAAACATTGACAAAACAAAGGTGATCGTTTTTCGCAATGGGGGAGTCCTTAGAAAAAACGAGAAATGGTACATGAATCAATCGCAGTTAGAATCTGTTACGTATTACAGTTACCTCGGCCTGCTATTTCTTCCAGACTGAACTGGAGTAAGTGTTTGTCAAACCTCTCCTTAAAAGCAGAAAAGGCACTTATCCCAATCAAATCTTATATCCGGAGAATAGGATTCCCAAGCATGCAGGTTTTATTTAAGATATTTGATGGTGTTATAAAGCCAATGTATGGCGCCCAATTTTTGGAAAGGCCAGTATTATTTTTTTTATTAATGTAATTCAAAATTTCCAAATTTTGTTTCACTGTTTGACTTAATAATTGTATTGAGATTTTACCGTCAAATTTACTTTTATAAATCAAGTTTTTTATTACAAGAATAAGCCAGTTGACCATTTTATGGTCCTCAGATGTTAAATTTTCATCAAAAATGCCAAAAATTATTGACTCTTTATTGATGTTCAGATTTAAATTTACCATTTCACTTAGCCAATTTTTAAATATGGTCCAGATTGTGATTAAGTTTTGACATTCGATAAATAAATGCTCTTAGATTCGATGTAAAATTCGGTATTGTAGCCATTGTAGTTTAGAGTCCGAACAGCATCTAAATGGTAGTGAATATATTTGGTTCCAATTTACATTGCCTAGGTTGTAATCATTTATTAAAAATTTGGTTTGGGCATAGACAGAGGGGTTTAGTATTTCTTTCAGTTTATTTTTCCCAGTTTTTTTGAAATTTTGGAAAAAAGTAAATTTTTGAGGAAAAGTGGCTGAGAAAGAAACAACAGTACTAATGAGGTCGTTATATTCATTTAAATCAAGTTTTTTGATAGCATGTAATAGTGATTCATGAGATAAAAAAATTGTTGTCAGATTGAACTTTTGACCTAATTCAATGAAATTCAAATATTCATTTTTTGTATTTTTTAGATCACTGATAAAGAGAATATTTGCAGAAATATAATTAGAAAAAGCTACTGGTTTATTATTGATTTTTATTTGAGAGTTATACCAAATTGGAGAATTATTGATTTCGATAGATGTTTTTGGAGGTGTAATTTTTTGAAGAAATAGCCAGCTTTTAAGAACATCGTGCCAGAAAGAATTATTGATATCTAAGAGTTTTTTCTCAATATAGTCACCAAAAATGATTATTGAGTTTAGGGGACAACCTACAGAAGATTCAAAACGTTTTGCCCATAGAGCATCTGTCTTTATTAGTCTGTCAATCCAAGTTAATTTCATTAATATGTTAAAGTTGAAAATATCATTTTTAGACCTCCCTTTTCATCATTTTGAACAATAATTGATCTTTTAATTTTGTCTGGCTCATATATTTGCTGTCCTATCTCAACTTCCGGTTTTATAGCGTTATATATTCAAAATTTTGATGACTTGTATCTCGTAACCTTGACTTTTGTTGACCGTCTCCTTTTCAATGTCAAATGTCATTGACCTTGGCTATCTTCTGATAGTTTCATTTGTGAGGTCTGTCTACTTCCGGTATAACAATCTTCCAAAGAATCAAAACTACTCAACTTTAGACTGTACTTGCACGTGATGTAATTATCGTAGAAGGTTGATTTTTTCAGAGTTTTTTGCATTTTGCTACATTTACAAAGCCCCACTCTGTGCCACGTATGGCTCTAGTTTATTATATGTTATGCAATGTTGTAATTTATTTTACTTGAAAATATTGTAATATGGGTCTCAGACCTTATATACTGCAAATAAACATTATTTTTATCAAATTAAAGAATGACAAGACCGTTTCTAATAACTTCAACTTGGACGACCATTCATCAGACGATCTTATCCTAACCACCATTGAGTGCATAGTAATTTATCTGCCACAAGATGAAACTACAAAATTGCGTCAAGCTAGGGATGGCAATTGGATTGAGGCACTAAAGACCTACTGGACTGAATATTCATCATAATGCAAGCACTATTTGTTGTCTCGTTTAATACCACCAGCAATCGAGAAGGGAGGTAAGCCAAGCCCATTATGAGAGAACAAGAAATTCCCCCATGTCTTAACAAAAAATGATTTATAATTTATGTTCAGTAACCATAAAGTTCTAAGGTCAGACGAGGCTACTTGTCATCTGACTTGTATTCAGGGCCGTAAGAACCGAACCGGGTTTGGGTTTATTTTGTTATGAATCTTGCATATTTAAAGGGCTTTTTCATGAAAGGAGATGACATTATGAAGAATTCATTGAGCTGGTCGTGGAGGTCAGAAACTGCAGTGCATAATTTGTTATGTTATATGCCTACTTTTAAATTATTCAACGATAATGTAATTGATAATTTATTACAATAAAATTGAGTACAA
>NW_008710315.1:523160-534894 GCF_000327385.1 Lottia gigantea | reverse complement strand
ATCTAACCCTGGACATTGGGCGAGTTATTATTGTATTTAATCTCAGATCAAAAAGAAGAAAATACCCAGCAGTTTCAAGCCTTTAATTATATCCTCTTAATGAACTATTTGTTCCATTTATCAACTGACAAAATTTAAATCAAGACGTCTGATTTACATATTACTAACACACAATATTAATAAAAGCAGACCGACGGAATAATATTCGAGATGCTGCTAGAGTACTTAATTTGAAAAGAAATGTATAGATACCTCCTAAGACCCCAAAGGGTAGACATATTAACACTATGTAAAATGCCCACATACTTCAAGCTGGCAATGCACATAGATTCTTGGGATATCGATGACATTATATAGCAATTCCAGGTTGTAAATTATTATTTAATTAAATATAAAATAATTCGATTTTTAGAAAGAATAACTGTTAAATTAAAGGTACATTCTCTTCAAGAGATACTTTTAGCTACCCGTCGTTAAGTAAGGACATCAGAACAGAAAATTTATAATTTACAAAGTGGTACAGAACAATTGAAATTGTCATTTCATTCCTATTAAATTCTTAATGCTTTTTGTGGGGATCCAAATAGAAATTAATAGCTTTCAGTTAATGGGTCATAGGAAACGTCATGTAAATAATCAGAATAATCTTTTTAATAAAGAGGCTGTAATGAAGATAATCTTTTAAACCCTCATGTATATGGTCAGAATAATCTGCTTAATAAAAGAAGATAATCTTTTATACTCGTCATTTAAATAATCAGAATAATCTGTTTAATAAAGAGGTTGTAATGAAGGTAATATTTTAGAAACGCAATGCAGAAATCAATTAATATACCAGTCATGAAAGTCCAAATAGTGTACATTTTAAAATTTGCAGAGACGTAATTTTGCAGAGATCGAAAATTTTAATGGTTGAATTTGTTAACGTGGTACCAACATAAATGACTTTCAGATCATGGCGTGAATTAACATACATCGAACATAGAAAAACCGTTCCAATCGTCATTGTCCCTTTTATGTGCAGCAACATTCCGCTATCGCTACTTTATGGAATATATGTCTCAATTGGTTCGATATTCTATAGCATGTTCTTTCTACGCTGATTTCTTTGCCAGATCGAAACATTTAAGCTACTACTACAAGGGTATTAACCAAATCGACTCAAAACTTCCCTGAAGAAATTGTACGGCTGCCATCATATACTAATTGAATAATATAAAATATATGTTTCTACTATCGTCGCAAATGTTGTTGTTTACCGACCAAGTTTAAACTTGTCATCATAATGATATGTTGAGTTGCTATGACCACACCTGATTACCACTTCTCATTATGAAATACTTACTCACTTATGATTAATATACTTGCTATTGTAAAAGGTACATTAACTGCAATGGTACAAATGTTTCGCCAAAATGTTGGTTTTGATTTCGGGTTTCTGAAATAAAGTACAATTAAAATACAGATGTGACGTCACCCTTTGATCTTTGCGGAACAATATCCAACTTACAGGTATGAGGGAAATTTTCCGAAATGTAAGTCAATTTTTACCGAAAATTAATGGACGTGTTTATTTCAAATACAAAATTTCCAAACATTACATTTCTATGAACCAAAATACATTTTAAGACAAATCACATGCAATTGAAAATTTATAAAATTGTGGATATTTGTGAAATGAGAGAAAATAAATTCGAATTTGGGCTTACTCTCGTCCGAAAGTAGTCATAATATATAAGATGATATGCAATGTCATATTTAGGCAGGCCATGTCGGGTAAATGCTATGTAACCATATACTTAACAAAACAATAATCACTCATAGCAGTGGTTTTAAACCTGTGTCCCCAAATCGAATCAGCGTGAAAATGATGTCCCAAAATATCGAAAGCGTATCTATGATTGGATACCAGGCACGTTCTCGCATAGTTTGATAATAATAATTCTCTGAGTACTCCTAGACAATGTTAATTTAGGCTGTGTATAGTGCAGTCATCATATGATATGTATATAATGTAGTTCGAAAGTTTTTATTTTTCACAGCACGTGACTTGCTTTGGCGCTTCTAATGTCCCCAAAGAAAAGTGCAAATGTCCATACCTTGGGACATGTCCCTGTGGTTCAAAACCTACGACTTAATTGAATGTGCTTGCATGTAAATAAACATCGATATCGCTTACGTTTTTACCTTGACATTGAAATTAATGACGAAGCGATAAAATATGAATATTATTTACCTGGATGAAGTATATTTTTGATAACTCCTGACCGGACATCTTGAAAAGTTTCTATATATGTATGTAATGGCACGTGAGTTGATCTCATGTGGCCTGTAATATTGCACGTGCATGAGTATATGTTTTTGTTTCTGTAATATGTATTTTAGGTAAATGGTCCTCAAGTAGTCCAATGCGTTCAATAATGATTATTATTGAACTTATTGAACTGCTTTCGGCCATACATAAACAGGCTTTAGTGAAATTCCACGTGGCTGATAAATGATTTATTACGGTTGCACACATGAAATTTTGAATGTTAAGCCACACAGTTAAAGTCATAAAACACAATACACGTCAGTCGAGTACATAATAAACCCATGTTACCATATGTCACCACATTCGGAGATTGAGCAATGATTTAAAAAAAGTTATTACCAACAACACGTGCGACTTTCTCTTACATAATCAATACTTAATAAATCGCATATTTTTAGTCTTGAGGCCCTTACAGAATAAAGATTTTGTCATTGGCAGAAACACTCTACCCTTCAAATGTTGGCATTCGTATGGAAGTTTGAATAATGACTTTTAAGGTCGTATGTTTTGGGCCTGGTGGTCTATTTTTCAGCATTTCAGATTTATTGACAGGTAAACCATCAAACCTTTGTATTCTCCCCACTAAATCTATAAGTGAAAAATAGATGCAATCCAAAAGGTGGGATCTCTCCAATTATCAACAATGGTATGATGTGGTTATCCAACTGATAATTCCTATTTCAATCGCAGCAAGACACCTCTAATGCACCTCTTACGATCATAGATTAAACATCTGCCAGTAGCGGCGCCAGTGGGGGCATAGAGGAAAATGAAATGCACCCTAATTGAACATAAGATTTGTATTCGTTTTTGCATGAAAATATTTGCTGAATGTACCAAATCAATTCAAATTTTTGAAAAGACGTTCCACGATGAGAGCATTTTGACTATGACGCCTCCACAGAAATGCCTGCATTTTTAATCAGCCTCCAAGGCACCTCCTCCCTGTAAGTCAGTTTGCACCTATTTTATAGTCCTATTCCCGAGAGTCTAGCTCTGATGTTACTCTTTGAAGACTAATGGCGGGTTATCTCTATTTGATTTTTGGAGTTTAGCACACATTATTTAGAGAACACTTCTGTCCGCTCTGGAACTGGGATTTTCCACCCTTTTAATTTTGCGAGAAATAAAACTATTCAAATACATTGCATATATTTAATTACCGACACCAGCAGAGACAATAGAACCATAAAGTGCACCACAAGATTTAAATGTAAATAATAATAATAATAAATAACAATCACATATTTTATAAGTATTACAACAGAACTTAAAGATATTATTACTCAGAGTTTAACGCTGTACGATCTTCATAAACTGATTTTTTCAGCCTGCGTCCTTACTAAAGGTCTATTTTAATATTTCTATATCGGCCAACAATGGATATATTGAGCACTATTGTAACAGTGAAAATACTTTGTTATCCTAGACAGCTTTGTACTGTATCAAAATTATTAAAACATTCTTGTTATGAAAGGTTTGTATTTGTAAATCATCTGCTTTGCGTAGATTATCACACAGTATAATGGTCATAGAGCAGAGTGATCAGAAAATTTTACATTGAGAATTCAACAGATAATAGCTTAAAAAGAGGAGAATAGCGAAGAAAATTAAAATGTAATGTCATTGCTTCCATTTTTATCGTAAATTCAAGAAGTTTTCAATCTACTATCACCTATTGATATTTAAATTTGATAAACCAAGATAGGACAAGAAAAAAATATAATTTGACAATCTCTTGAACATTAATATAATAATAGGACATCATTAACCAAATATTTTGAATCTTCGACTGACTCGATTTCTGGCATTCCTGAACCTGCGTTGACCACGAACGTAATAACGGATACCATACTTCTTTTTCTTTAACACGAATTTCTTGATAACTTTTGTAGACTTGCGTTGTCCACGTCCGTAGCGACCAAAACGACCATAACCGCGTTTTATTTTCTTCATTATTTTCTTAAAAATTCCTTTGATTTTGTATTGTCCATATCTATAGTGACCATGGAAATGATATCCATAGCCATGTCCATGGTAACGATGTGGATGGTGACTATGGTGATATTCTGAAAACAACATGTTCAAATTATTCTTTTGTATTGTAATAGTTTTAGTACCTAATATTGAAATAAATATGCCATATATGGCTTAATCACATCTCTTGATGGCTGTGTACCGGGGTATTTATTTCAACTCAGATATCGATAATGATATAAAGACAACCCTTTTTCACAATAATCACCCACAAAACCTTTAGGATAGTCACACTGAATCTTTATTCCAGTTGTACAAGTTCCACCATTTTTACAAGGATCACTGTCAGAAGATAAATCTATTAAAGTTTCAGAAAATTGTAAACGTTAGTAAAGAGCCATTCTTCATGAGTTCTTTGCAAAATCATTAAAAACACAGTTCCTAGTGGAATTTGAAGACAGTTGTTAGTGATTTCCAATGATTACTGTAATTACAAACCTGTTTCACATGTTTTACCCTTGAAACCTCTAGGACAGTCACAACTAAACTTCCCTCCAGTTGTAGGACAACAAGTTCCACCATTATGACACGGATGAATGTCACAAGGATTTAATTCTAATGAAAAATAAATGACAAAACTTACAATAAAATTAAGGCAAGTCTCGTATGGTTTTAGAAAATTGTAAACGTTAGTAAAGCGCCATTGTTCTCGAGTTCTTTGCAAAATCATTAGTAGACACACTTCCTAGTGGAATTTCAAGAAAATTATTTGATTTCCAAAGATAATAATAACTAGAGCCACTCGTGGCACAGAGTGGGACTTTGCAAATGTAGCAAATTGCAAAAGACCCCGAAAAAATCATCCTTCCACGATAATTAGATCAAGCGCAAGAACAGTCTAAAGTTGAGAAATTTTCATTTTTTAGAAGATTCTAATACCGGAAGTAGACGTCAGACCTCTCAAATGAAAGTATCAGCAGATAGCCAAGGTCAATGACCTCTGATCTTGTAAAAGAGAAAGTCTAAAAAGGTCAAGATCAAGAGATATACGTCATCAAAATTTCTAATTGCACACGACTATAAAACCGGAAGTTGACGTAGGACAGCAAATATGAAAGTACAAATAGATAGCCAATGCCAATGACGTTTGATCCTACAAAGGTCAAGGTCATCAAAGGTCAAGGTCAAAAATTGAAAATTTTGAATTTCCAAAACCTGTTCCTTTTTTTGAACTAAGAAGCGGAAACAACCGAACTTCAATGACAAAGTGGCTCAATTCATGAGATAATTGTATGCAAAGTCCCATTTTGAACAAACGTATACTTTGCGAGTTATGCTCCTGGCCAAAAATATCAATAATGAGTAATATTACCCGGATGTGCCACGCCCACCTTAATTTTTTTGCATAGGGTAATTGATATTCCAAATGTTATGTTGTGTTTCAAATTTCAAGCTTCTACATTATTCAAGTCAAAAGATATAGGTCAACAAATGTCAACAAAGGTCAAAATCGAAAAATGAAAATATCCAAATGTTAAAACCCGTTCCTTTTTTGGAACTATAAAGCTGAAACAACTGAGCTGTTAACACAAACTGGCCAAAAGGATGAGTTAATTGTGTGCAAAGTCCCTTTTATAACAAACGTATTCTATGCGAGTTATGCCCCAGCCCCAAAATGTAAACAATTAGTAATTCAACCCAGATGGCCACGCCCACCCCAATTTTTTTGCCATAGGTGAATTCATATTCAAAGTGTCTAGTTGTATTCCAAATATCAAGGTTCTCCATAAAATAGGTCATAAGATATACATACACCAAGATCAAAAAGACACAAATATGGTAAAACAAAACTCAAATTTGAAAAAATCACGAATTTCAATTTTGCTTTAAAAAAGCAATTGTTCTATATCTATGTAAAGTGCATGAGAAGAACATTAGGAAACCAAAAAAAATAACCCTCTAGGTTAATTAGGTCACGTGTTAGAGCAGTCCAAAGTTGCGAATTTGGCTTTTTACGGATAGCTATAAAACCGGAAGTACATGTCTGGGGTCAAAGGTCAAAGTATCAAATGATAGCCAAGGTCAATGACCTTTGACTTTAAAAGGTTAAGGTCATCAAAGGTCAAGGGATACAAGCCTTCAAAAATTGAAAAAAATTCGACCGGAAGTTGCAAAAAAGCAAAAGTCAAATTCAAAAATCCATTTCCAACATTTTTGTCGCCATCGACTAAAGTATACACCAACATAAAAATTTGACCAATCCCATTCTCCCCCGAAGCCCCATTTTGAGTTTTATGAAAAAGTATCAAATCAAGATGGCGGCCGAAGTATTTTTTTCGGACTAAATTTTATTTTAAAATCGGCCATAGAATTAAGATTAATAACGATATACATAATTTCGTTGAAATATTTCAATCACACCGGAAGTTATTCAACCGGAAGTGAAAATCAATTTTCCACTTTACCGGAAGTGACGCAAAAATTTTGAATACGTCAAATGGTTTACATTAGTGACATGCATCTTTTATCAAAATTTCAGATTAATCCGAAAAAAACTGAAAAATGGTCCAAAAATTTCGAAAATCGGCCAAAAAATGTCTGCGACAAATTTTCGAATTTTGAAATTTTGAAACTGCTATTCTTTCAGATTTTAACAGTAGATTCCAAAAATGCAAACCCAAAGAAAATCGACCGAAAAATACGACTTCTAGAGCCGATTATCTATTCTTGCACATATTGAACTGTGGTACTTCGTCGCCTATACCTAAGGTTTGTGAATGTTGAATGGTTGCTGCAACTATTGTAGTCTAAGCTCAGGAAGGTGTGTAAATTTCGAAAAAAAAAAAAAAAAAAAAAAAGAATTGACATTTCGATAACAAACTGGGACTTTGCTGAACAAAGTCCCACAATTATAAACCTGTTTCACATTTATCGCCTTCGAAACCATCAGGACAGTCACAGTAAAACTCCATTCCAGATGTAGGACAACAAGTTCCACCATTATAACAAGGATGACTGTCACACGGATTTAATTCTAATGGAAGATAAGGACAAAACTCTCATTAAGACGAAGGTAAATCTCTGATAGTTTTAGAATATTGTTATTAAAGAGCTATTGTTTTCTAGTTTTTTGAAACTCATTAGAAAACACAGTTCATGGTAGAATTTTAAGAAAATTATTTCGGGCTAAATATTCGTCGGGACCACAAAAAATGTTGTAAGAAATTATTTTGAACATTAGTTTTTGTGTCGAATTTTTTAGGCAGGCTCCATATTATTAGTTGAAACCTTTCGAATACGTAGGAGACATACTTCGCTACAACTAGGCGTTTATTTTGCTTAAATTTGTACAGTAGTTTGTTAACGGCTTCCATTAGCATAACGAACTTTAAAAGTTTACATAAACTTACGTACTGTTTTTAAATATTTTTGGTATGGAAAAAAAATTGTAATACATTTTGGGTACATTTCTCTATATTTTCGTGTATAGTTTTCACAAATTTGAGCAAAAACTTTTTTGACCCACTACAAAGCGGAATCACCTTTTAACCAAAACCAAATTGAAAAGATAAAAATAACTTTTAAGACCAGTGTGTGTAAAATTCCGAACTCTCCAAACTGTGTCACGAAAATCGAGACTAAGGTTGCGCCCAAAGGATGTGCACAAACTGCCTTATTGTTTGGCCAAATTTTATGGTCTGTAACTGCGCACAAAGTAAATAATTGAATAATATGAATTACAATAATATGAGAAAAACGTTTTTTTTTTCATTCAATAGGGTACATGATACATTCTTTCATTATGTCACATCTCGAGATAAAGATGGTGCATTCAGACACGTAAATATCTAAAAAAATATCCAATATTTTTGCACAGTACATAGTAATGGGGTGGGGCGGATTGTTTTATGGAATTGGCAGGAGTCCACCTAGTTGGTGCAATGGTGTTTTCATGCCTAACCGTTTTACTGGCCAGTAAATGACGAAGCCTCTTCATGGCTTCTAACATATATCAGTGAAAATGGGATGAAATCTTGCCACATCTCGAAATAAAGATGTTGCATTCAGACACGTAAACATCGAATCTAAAAAAAATCCAAAATAATGGCTTTTCATGTCTGTTACTGGCCAGTCAATGACGAAACCCCTACATGGCCTATGTAATGATTCTAATCAATTCATTAACTTTTCGACGTTTTATTTCAACTACAACTGAATTACAAATTTTTCGACCATAAAATTTGGCCGGCCACTGAAATAATGTCAATTGCAAAATTTGGCTTTAAAGCGAATGAATATTTTAACAACATTTATTCAATCATACATTTTCTTTCTCTCCATATACAGGTAACTTTGGCATGAGCCGCTGACAATCAATTGATATGACTTGATTTTTAAATGGGAATAAATATATATTTCTGGTTGGTAATGAAATAGCGTCTACAAACTACAGCTATGACCATGTATATGAGAGCACTTTTGGTTCTAAATTGTCATCAAAAGTTCCAAATGGTTCTAATAGTTCCTTTGATAAAAAAAAACCCCCTTAATCATGGGGTTTATTTTGGTAATTGGTATTTGAGTCCAGGTTATGACAACTATACATGTATATTTATATTTAGCACAGACTTCATGAATCTCTATCCAGAGCTGTCCCCCTTCCCAATTCCAGATTATATCAGGGGATGTAGGATCCCTGTTTTTAAAATATCTACATTTCCCCTTGCTCAATCTTATCAAACCAATCATATTAGATTTAGATATCGATGAAAATGCTCAATGTTAATGGATTAATTTTTTTTTGCTCAAATTTGTGAAAACTAAAACTATACACCAAAATATTAAAGGGGTAGTACGCAAAATTTCATTATCAAAAATGTCGTAAATAATACCTGAAAATAGTTATAAATTGTGTTATTATGTCTATGGATACTTGATCAAACTGAATTTGTTTTAAAAGGGTTAATTAAAATATTACAGTACTAATTGTTAATTGAGCAGTTTGACCTAGTTTAGGTATTTGGCTTTATAATGACTCAATATTATTAATTGATTCCTTCAGAATTGGTAGAAAAGTTATATTGTACAATAATTTCTGTGTTTATTTTTCTACTATCAGTCGGTACAGTCGTTTTCTTACACCTACCTAAAACGCGTGACGAACTTATAAAGCTAATGTTTTTAAATATCTCTTGCGTTAAAAAATTAACGGCTTGAACGTCTCTCTAGATTTTGGTAAAGAGATAAATTTGAGCAAAATAAATCGACGTACCAAACGAAATTCCCTTAAATAAAGGCAGATCTACGAAAGAGTCTTTGAGATACTGGTGAGAGTACTTAATTTCAAAAGAAAAATCTGTACCTACCAACTATTCGTGTTTCCCCAAAAGGTAGACATATCAGCACTATGTAAATTGCCCACATATTTCCATGTACATAGATTCTTGGGATATTGATGATATAATATAGCAATTGCAGGTTGTAAATTATAATTTTTTAAAAATAATTCGTTTTATTTTTAGAAGGAACAGTTGTTGAATTAAAGCGACATATAATGAACTATAATGAAGATAATCTTTTAGACTCGCCATGTAAATAATGAAAAAATGCTTGAGTGCAAATAATCTTTTCTTCATTGAAAGGGCTGAAGAAAATCTAATCTTTTATACTGTCATGTTAAAAATGAGAAACTTCCGCCACGGGAAAATTAACATCCATTTAACCTGGCTGTCTATTGAAAAGGATTTTTATATTGTCATATTCGTTCGCCCGTCTGTCATTCCACAGATAGAAAAAACGGTTGGGATGGGTGGTCGAAGAAGATGGAGGGCACATTGAACACAGGTTGAAATAGGTAAGTTGTCGTGATATTGTGTTTTTTGACATGCTGTTCTGTTCGGGGCAGTACTTGTACAATTTTTATCTGATGACTGTAATATTTTAGCGTTGGACAAACACATCTTGGAGTATATCTGTGAAAATTTTGAAAGTGAAAATTTTGAAAGGGATCAGGTTACTAACAGCTGAGATACTACCCGTCGAACTTTGGGAGGTTTTTTGGAGACATCCAATGTACGGAATGGTTCAGTCCAGAATTTTGGACTTAATGAGTTAAAGACATACCAAAATGAATCATTGCTCGTAGACTTTTTATGCAAAGTGTGGGTCAATATTTTACAAAACAAAAAACAAATGAAGAACACGATTCAATGGCCATAGATTCGATATAAAGCATAATCTTGACAAATCTGTTGTTAAACATGTTAACCAGTCAGATCACACTAAAGATAATGTCCGATTTACACCTATTGAAAATTCATGAACAAAACGATATCCCAACAAGAACCTACAGACTTCTTTCTGGATAAACAAATTGAAAAAAATACAGCCAAATGGTCTTTATGTCCAAGTGGATTATCAAATTATTCCATTTGTTGTACTTTTCAGCCTGCCAAACCATACCATTTATCAAGGAACTGTACAGGGAACTCTAACAAAAAACCCCTGATATATTTCAAATAGATTTAGTTATTGCATTTAAACGCAATAAGAATCTTAATAATATATTAGTCCACGGTAGACTTAAACCCACAGCTCAATAGAACTTTAATATCAATATATGTAATATATATATATTTCTTTACAGACTATTGGTTCCTCTCCATATTAATTTAATACTTTCTATTTAGTTCAGAGGATGTTTGTTACAGAAACAGAAAACGACGAACTTCATTCACATTAATATATATACTCTATTATTTTATAATTATTTAAATTGTAATTAGTATTACTTTATAAAAATCATGTTGATGTAGCTGAATTTCACCTCGGCCTGTGCTTTCTTAACTTTCTTTCAATTATATGTTGTTGTTACAACCACTCTTACCAAGAGCCTATAAATTTTAATATTTCTATAAGTATGCCAATGCACAAATGATAAACGAACTTGAAAATATTCCAAATCCTACATTCAAATTATTTGATAAAGATGAAATATGGTCAGCTGATATAATTAATACACCTGCAGTTGAAAGAGGATTTAAATATTGTTTAACAGTTATAAATTTATATACAAGATATGCATCGGTTATTCTTTTGGAAAAACAAAACATGATTATTAGTCAAACATGCTTTTGAAACGATCATGAAACAATCTAGTAGTAAACCACAGAAATTATCGGTTGATTCTGGAACAGAGTTTTATAACAGAAATGTAAAATCACTGGGGTTTGAAATTAACAGTACTCATAACGAGGGAAAAGCTGTAGTAATACAAATATTTAACAGAACGCTTAAATCAAAACTGTAGTATCAGAAAACAATAGTCATTTCATACTGCTATCAGTGTTTTGTTAGTCAAAATCCAGATATTATAAAGTTTCCTTCTGCCTTAAACAAGGCTGAAAATGAAATAAAAGACATTAAGGAAAAGTTCGTATTTCA
>NW_008710315.1:514549-523110 GCF_000327385.1 Lottia gigantea | reverse complement strand
AAGTTAGACTCATGGATGGGAAAATACTGGTAGGCAGAACTGAGATCAGTAGCTACAACTGAGATCAGTAGCTACCTACAGTCACTAGGTCACTAGCATCACGCAGATCCATATAGCTGCATCCGCAATAACTTGATACATAGTCATTCAATGATTCACCCAGAGGGCTGCTGGCATCGTGTGTAGGACGCACCTTGTTGTCTGATATTGGAATAGCGCCTAAGATACTTCTAATTCCCAAAGAAGTTACACAATTTTGAACTACACTTCCAGATAGTGAATTGTTTGTTTCTAGTTTTTTTGCATGATAGTTCGAACTATGGGGTGTCTCAAAACACACAGAACAACAATGGCAAAGTTTACAGTTAGCAAATCACATTTGTCATACTTGAATTTCCTTCCCACTGGCAGTGAATAGACTTGGTGTAATATACCTGCTAATATAGTTTTAGTAAATACTCCTGTTCATGTGCTTGGCAGCTCACAATTTTCTATCATTTATTTTCATTTAACACTTCCCGTCAACTTGCTTAACAAAATGGTCTAGTCTTAAGAAAACAAACTCAAAATATAGTTTAATTCTCCTAGAATTAACATGGCAAGCGTGATGCTTTTTTCAATTGCACATTTTCCTGTCATGTGCAGCAATTTTCTTCATTCGCCAGTTAATGGAGTATACGGCCGCCATCATGAACTAATTGAATAATATAAAATATATGTTTCTGTTATTATCATGGCAGATGTTTATGTGAACTTGTCATCACAATAATATCTGAAATGCCACCAGATGTTTATATAATGGTACATGACAATAAGTTTTGTTCTGCTTCCATATTTCATATCTAGTATTTTAACTCTTATTATCACTTGATGCCACTTTTCATCAATAAATGCTTCCTCATGGATGGGGGTGTTGGCAATATTTTTTTTTTCTTGTGATATAACAATTATTGTGATCAGTTACGTACCTTGAACTTTTAAAATGCATTGGTATTATAAACTCGCTTCTTTTTACTTTGTAGGCACATTTCTATTTTTAGTATTTGTTTTGGTTATTCTTCTACACACCTGGTACCACTTTTCAATATGAATACTTACTCACTTATGATCGATAAACATCCTCATGTGAAAAGTTCATTAGCTGCTACCAATGCTTCGCTAAAATGTTGTTTGGATTTTGGCTTGCGGTTCTGATCGTAAATACCAGTGGGCCTACAATCTACATGTTTTTGTTATTGATAATCATTAAAATGCCATGATTCGTTTTCTCTTCTTTTCCTCCCATTACGAAATATATCAACTTTTTTAGTGTTTACAGTTAGATCCCACTTTTTTGTATACTCTGATAATGAATTAAGTAAATTCTGAAGACCTTCAGGAGTTTCTGAGAGCAAAACTTTGTCATCAGCATACATTAAAAGAAAAAGATTCATGGTGTTAATAGAAATAGACTGACAATTATTACTATTAAAATGAGACTCGATATCATTAATATATAGTGAAAAAAGCAGGGGTGCTAAAATCTCACCCTGTAAAAGCCCGGTTGAACAGTTCTGATAAGTCGCCATTAACTTTAACGGAACACTTTACTTTTTCGTATAAGGACCGAATAGTTTTAAGAAGTTTTCCATTTACTCCTTCCTGTATGAGTTTATACCATAAATTGGCTCTATTTACAAAATCGAATGCTTTTTTGTAATCAACGAAACAGCAATATGACCTCTTCTTATATTTAAGGGTACGATTAATTAACGACTGTAAAACAAAGATTGCATCAGTAGTTGATAAGTTTTTACGGAAACTAAACTGGGATGTTGTTATAATTTCATGTGTCAAATCGAAATGTAATAACCTGTTATTTATAATAGATGTAAATAATTTAGCCATACAGCTAATGATAGTAATACCACGATACTTTTCGGGATTGGAAGGATTCCCACTCTTAAAAACTGGTATAATATTACCTATACTCCACGATGGTGAAAAATGACCTGTATCTAGTATGTTATTGAATAGCAGTAATAAACATGGTACAAGCTGTACCTTACAGTTAATAACTCATTTAAGATCTGATGGTGCAAATTGATGCTGTCAGTGTCCACAATGCACATAAAAAATTTAGAAAACCACTTTACAATCCCTTAAAGATATACTCAGTGTTCTAAAAATAACATTCATATTGAGACATGATTTTTAAATCCAATTCAACAAAATTCAGGTAATATGGGGCTTTAAGAGCTTTTCCCCAATTTCAAAATATCATAACCATTCCTCGACACTTGAAAAAGGATAATATTTCGAAAACCGGTTCGTGTCAATTGCGTAAGTTTTTGTTTTACTTGTTATAATTTTTCACATCATTGTTAGCGTTATTTATCACCTAAATATATATTTTTCCATTTTTCATCATAACTTTCATCTTACTTTATATATCCCCAAACCCAGTTTGACTTATTTGCATAATTTGATCCCTACATTTTCACGCTAGCATATACAGTTTCCTCCTGTTACGTCCGCTGTACATTCCCTTTCTAACCTCAAGTTATTTTCATTATGCTCCCCAACTACACCAACCACTGGCAAGAAGCCAGACATAGAAACACTAATCGTCAACCAAACCAATATCACGTACTCTACAACGGCCCTGTCTTCCATCGACCTCTACCACCTACCAATCGTCGACCACCCAACCCATTCAGCTATATCACACCCCATCGCCGACCTACCTACAACACAGCCTACCAATTAAGAGGTAACCATCGACCTGACCAACAACAGAAACGACTACAAGCCCACCGACGCCAACCAGTCCCCACTCATAAGGAGGACGAACCCTTTGTGACCCTATCTGAGTTGGATAGTTTTATACGCCCAGCAATGAAAACATCAGCTGTTGACGCGAATATTAGATCCCTTAATCAGACATGGCTCTCTAAGGTTACGCAGGTCCTGATCGACCATTACCAAACCACACTTCAAGAGAAGCTGACCACCATTCGTACCAATACTTTATCATCACCTGCCGTCGACCGCATTGTCTCTCATGCCCTGTCCTAGGCCCATCGCTCCTATGGGAAACGTCTCACTCAAGCTGTAATCACCAAATTCTACCAAACAATCAACGAACCAAAAACCAGAGTAACCATATCTCTACCAACTGAAATGGACACTACACCTGCACCATCTAGAGCCACCACGCTGCCGAACCAAACCCCTACTTTTCACCTACTCCTAGTCCAGCAGACATAGGTAAACGCTCTCGTAGAGAGGGCACTCCCCTTCTCTTTTCACTTTCAGACTCGTCTTCCCTTCCACACCATCTGAATCTTCACCACGTGATCCAGGATCCGCCAACCTTTCTTCTTTCTGTGCGTTTTTGGACCAGCAAACCACCCCTCAGTCTCCATCCAAGTCGAGACGTGTATCCAGACCTTCCCCCCCACCCCCCCTCGAACCAGATCCCAGTCCGTTCCCAATGCTACAATTCTAACAACTACCTAACCAGTACCAATCACACTGTCGACGACCATTATATCCGCTACCAAACCGTATTATCACCAAACCAAGGACAAATCATTATGGAAACTACCTGCTCTAAAGAAATCTACCTTAATAATTGGATCATCTAACCTGAATCGAATTACCAAAACCAGTTCAGACACTCTAATACATTCTTACCCCGGTGCCCAAATCCACCACATACAGACAATCCTGAAGTCATACGACCATGATCCCAAACCTACTACCATTATTCTTCATGTAGGCCTCAACAACCGTGATCAGCTACCAAAGACCTCCTTTAACCAAGACCAGAAATTAAACGCCACAGCCAACAAAACCTTCCCAAACTCCAAGATCCTCTTCACATGTATACCCATTTCAAATAAAATCTCGAAGAAAGCACAACAGAACCTCAGCACTCTCAACAACATGATGATGGAGTCCAGTATCAACAGCGCAACAATCTTACCACCCTACGAAGAAGAATTCGAACCAGTTGATAATCTTCATTGGTCTCCAGAAACAGCTAACAGCATGTATTTGTTTTGGATACACCAGCTTCAAGCATCGAGCAAGTCTTTAAACTAATTACTGGGGATAAAAATACTGAGAGGCCACCGCTAGGCCAAACTGTAGTTAACTTGAGCCGCAAAATTCTCACACTCCTTCAGCATTCAATCTTAGACCGTGGACTTAAATTTATTCCCACACCAAAGATAGCTAACTTGAATTATCTCCGACCATCCATTGAACGATTTCAACGAAATCTTAGCTGCACATATTTTTTTCGAAACCACCCCCACGTGGTGCTAGAACAATGTTTATTCCTAAATCCATGTGGACACCCCCTCAGGCCGCCATCCATCCTGAAATATTGAAAGCATTTGCGAGTATGAATAGCCAAACAGTGAACCTTTCCATAACACACGAAAACCCTAATCTCACACGAGTGGAACGTGAAGCGTTAAACTTACTTAAGAAAGACGATAGCATTGTTATTAAAAAGAGTGACAAAGGTCCATGTTGTGTCATTCTGAATAGGGAGGATTACGTTTCAGAGCAGAGAATCAACTGAATAATCCTAAACATTATGCCATTTTACCGAAACCAATTTTCAAAGAAACTGCTAACATGATTAACAATATTCTTGCCGATTTAGTCAAAACTAGTTATCTCAAACAGAAACAATATGACTATCTGTCTGCCAAACCTGATTGTCACGAGAGACATTTGTACACTTTGCCTAAAATCCATAAGAATCCAACCAAGGAGTGGTTTATCTAGAATAAAATCCCCAAAGGCCGCCCGATTATATCTGACTGTGGTAGTGAGTCATATGCAGTGTCAGAATACATTGATCATTTCTTACTACCTCTAGCATGTCAACATCGCGCCTACCTTAAAGACACAACCGATTTTGTCAATAAAATAAAAAATCTTCGAGTTCCCTCTAATGCTATTTTAATTTCTATCGACGTTTCTTCTATGTATACCAATATCGATAACACTACTGGTCTAACGGCAGTTCGTAAAGCTTTTAATAGAAACCCAGATCCAAACAGACCCGACGATGAAATTCTACAGCTTTTAGAGATTTGTCTTAGTCGAAACGATTTCACATTTAATGGTAAAACATATTTACAAACTTCAGGGACAGCAATGGGCAAACGATTCGCCCCTTCGTACTCAAATCTCTTCATGGCAGAGTGGGAACGTGAGGTGTTGCCCCTCTGTCCATTTGACCCACTTTTTTACGGACGCTTTTTGGATGACATTTTTATGGTTTGGACTTATTCTATCGAACAGTTTTGGGAATTCTTTGAAATTCTCAACAACCACCATCCTTGTATCAAACTAACCGCAAACGTGAGTGACAAAAACATAGACTTTCTCGATACCACAGTCTTTAAGGGAGATTCCATAGCAGAAACAAATAAACTGGATATTAAAATGTATTTCAAAAAAACTGATACTCTATCTGATAATCTAATTCCTATAGTTTCTCTGGTATTAAGCAGTAGTTCAATTGCTCGCTTGCTATCAGGTGGTAAAAGCACAAAACACTCAACACTTTTCCTCGATTTCTCTCCAGATATCACCATATCGATTCTGTAATAAGAAAATAAATCTTGAAAGTAATTTAACTGAATTGAAAAAACCAGAAGTCAAATGATTCTACAGGAAATAATGTTTTAGAAAGTTGAGACTGTAAATGCCTACATTTCACAAACAGATGTGGTTTTACAAATGCTGTTTCTTGAGATACGATGCAAAACGAAAATAATGCCATGCATATTGTTTAATTGTTAAATCCAATCTTCAGATAAATTACCTATTAGCAAATAACTGGTCTACTTTAGACAATGCTAATGTAATTTCTTCATTTCTATCTTCATTCCATACAGGTCTGTTCACATAGTCGTCAACGTTGAGCTCTGTAACTTCTGCTCGTCTTCGTTTGTTGAACAGAATCAACCTGCAGACTGTTAGTTTTGCCAGCTCACTCCAGTCATGTAAATTTGATGAAGCTTGTACCAGTTTATGAGAAAACTTCTTCATCTGTTCTATTATATATTCTCGAAGTAATTTCAGATCTTCAGTTAGAGGTATTATGTGTGATCGCTTTCTTTTTTCAATATTGTACATCTTAGTACAAACAGAATTAACCCGGAAAGTCCACTCTGCTTCAAAAATCTTCTGGAAACTAGAAGCCTCTTTTTTCTTCTGCTCATCATTATTCCTTAAAGCCTGACCAACTTTCACCTGAATAATGTGTCCCTATACGTGTCCTGTGTTCTTTCCCAGAGAAAGTACCGGTTTCTCACGATCATGGGATAAATGTTTTGCACATTTCACTACTAGATCAAAATTTTCTAGTTTCACTAGAGAATCCACATTAATGATGTCAACTGGTTTTTCTTTTTTTGCTTCTTTTACCATGGTGCCCAAGGTCCGTGCAGCGTTGCTCACTCTCTATATGTCACTAGATTTTTGGGCAGATACATCACCAAGTGATTCTAGTTTTAGAAGTGAAAATTTCTTGATCAATGTATCAGTCATGATCAATTCCTTGATCTCATCATCCCTAAGTCTCTCAAAGAATGAAATAAGTTGCTCTTCATTGTCATCTTCTATTAAGGCACTGTAGAGCAAATTTTTACCTCGTCTTAAAATATTTTTAAAAATCAGATTCTTTTTTTTCTTTGTTGAAGTAATAATTGAAAACTTGACATTTTTTCTTATGGTGCCATTAGTTTGAACTAAAGACGAATTGACACGATAAATAATCCCCTGGTTTATTCTCTTTTATACTGGATCTTCTTTCAACTACCAAAAATCCTTCTATATTCTTTAAAACATTGATATTATGTTTGAAGGTCAATTGTTCTTTGTTTAGATCTTTTAGGGAGAATACGAATGCTGCTTACTTAAACCTCATCCTTGTGAACACTCAGTAAATGGCGTGATATTTTTGAGCTGATCCCCTTACCACAGTACGTACAATAATTAATTTTATCGTATATTTGCTTACAGCCTTCTTTTATTTTTCCCCGCTGCTTCACGCCAAATACTTTGGAAGATGTTGTATTCTGTGGAAATTCAGCTAGTTTACCTTCATTTCCACTATTTTGCTGATGCAGGGATGAGAAAAGTCTCCCATCTTGAAAAGGTATCTCATCCGATTCTTCTGCACTATCACTCACGATCGCAGAATCCAATAAGTGATTTTCAGGACTGGCCTCTGTCTTTTGCATTTTGATAGAAGAGTGAAAGTCACTTTCATGGTCATCTGTTTCATTATCATCTGCTTCAGTATCGTGGGTAGGATCATAATCTGGATCTCCGATGTTACTGCTGTCAGAAAACACAGGTGAGGATGGATGTGGTACATCAATATCACAACTGACCTATCCAAATAAGTCAACAAACCTTGCATCCAAAGTAGACAAATCACTCTCTTGAATTAGTGGTATACCGCATGGTATGCCTGTAGGCGAAACGCAGACACTGGGGACTTCACCGACACTGGATTCTTCACCGACACTGGGATCTGTACCAACACTGGGTTCTTCACCGACCTTGGGATCTTCACCGACACTGGGTTCTTCATTGACACTATGTTCTTCATTGACACTATGTTCTTCATTGACACTGGGTTCTTTACTGACACTGGGATGTTAACTGACACTGGGTTGGATCACTGACTGTGGGTGGATCACGGACTGTGGATGAATAACTCACTGTGGTTAAATAACTGACTGTGGTTGAGTCACCAACTGTGGGTGGATCACTGATTGGTGGATCACTGACTGTGGGTGAATCACTGACTGTGCTCAGATCACTGGATGTGGGTGGATCACGAACTGTGGTTGAATCACCGACTGTGGGTGGATCACTGACTGTAGGCGAATCACTTACTGTGGGTCGATCACTAACTTTGGATGCTTGACTGTGGATGGATCACTGACTAAAGGTGGATCACTGACTGTGGGTGGATCACTGACTCTGGATGGATCACTGACTGTTGATGGTTCACTGACTGTGGATGGTTCACTGACTGTGGATGGTTCACTGACTGTGGATGGATCACTGACTGTGGGTTGATCACTGAATGTGGTTTGATCACCTACTGGATTAGTTACTCTCAATGCTTGACTGACTGTGTGTGTTGTACTGATAGTGGCTGGATCGCTGAAAACTGGTGAATCACTGACAGTGGATGCTTTACTAACATTTGGTGGATTGCAGACTCTAAGTGGTTCACTGATGGGTGTTTCACAAATTTTTGGTGGTTTAATTACCATTGCTGGTTGACTAACTGTTGATGGTTGATTGACTGCAGATTCTCTAACAATCTGTTGTTCACTGAATGAGCGTGGACAATGGACTGTGGATGCTACATTGTCTGTTTGGCCACTGAATGTTGGGTTAATATCCATTGGGACAGTGACTGTAGGACAATTTACCAGTACGGGAATTCCCCATTCCATTTCATTTCATGCGGAAAGTGCGACCAAATTGAAAGTCCCAAAAAGACCTAAACACCCTACATTCATAAA
>NW_008710315.1:507170-513507 GCF_000327385.1 Lottia gigantea | reverse complement strand
ACAGGAATTAAATGCTCTGGAAACTAAACTTAACTGTGAATTACAAAAAGAACTAAGAAATATTAAACAACAAATACAAAACATAGATGATAGCGAAATTAAAACCTATATTCAACAACAAATACAAAATATAGATGATAGCGAAATCAAAACCAAATACAGAACATTGATGATAGTGTTATTCAACAACAGATAACCACTATTAATAACCTAGTTTTAAAACAGGACAAAAATATACTCGCATTAGAAAAGTATCTCAAGAAAGAAAATAAATCATATTATTTCAATCTTCTATTTGGAAGTTTGAGTCTTAGAGATGCTTCTATTACTGATAATATTGATAGATCAAAAGAGTATGAATATAAAAAATATGGATTTACAGCAAATATAAGAGTATATAAACCAAAAAATGATGATCCCCATAAAATGTTTCTTGGTGATTATTATGCTTTAATTTTCAAAGGAAAACTTATAATTGAAATTATTTTTCCTATGCAGGTAAAAGTTGATACATTATTCTTCAAACAAAACTTACATACAATTAAAACATTTAACGCTCGTAAAGTTCTTCAGTTTATCAATGGTACAAAAAATGTAGAAACTAAAGAATTTGAAATTAACAACGATAACAACATCATTCGTTACTTATATAAAATTAAAACGAGTGGAAAATATATAGATAGGTTTAGAATGTTAATCATACCAGATAATGAAGAAGATGAATTTTCATTTAGTAATTTTGATATGATATTGGAAACGGAAACTTCACCATCAATGAATATTATTAGAAATCCTGAACCACAAAAAGAAGAAACAACAATCAGTTTTTTACGAACGACAGACTTTGAATACGTAAAACTATTTTTTGTTAATAAAAGTTTTATACATAAAGACGAAATTTTCTATTCATATGATTTATTTTCCTCAATCGATATTCATAAAAGCCAACAAGATAAAATCTTTTGCTTTATCAGAAATTCACTTAATTTAATTACCTAAAAAATGGAACTAGAAAGCAGACAAAACTACATGATAGCAAAAACAAAACGGACTAAAAGAAAAACTAAAACACTTTAACGAATGTAGAAAAACATGGAGTAGAATTGATTCTGTTTTCAAAACATTTAGCACAGTTCTAACAGTAGGGATATCGGTGGCAACAGCCGTAACCGGTGGATTAATGCATCCAATAATTGTCCCACCTGTATTAGCCGCGTTCACTGCCGTTCAAACTTTAGGTTTTACAACAAAACAGAAAGCTCATTATAAAAAGAAAACAGAAATTTTAAATACATATCTTTATAAATTGTTTATATTTTTCGAAAGATCGAGAGAAGATAAGAACATATCCATTGAAGAATTAGAAAAATTCAATGAAATTTTAGATAAATTTGATGTAGAAATATCATCAATAAAAGTTAAAAATTCCTAGTTAAAAATAGTTGCTTAAAAAATATGAATGAAATTGAAATTTTAGACGATGAAACATTCATATCGAATGATCTTTTTTCAGTATTATTAACCTTATCTCTGATAAATTTGATACATTTAAAGGACAAATTGAATTAGATGGAGAGATAATTCAAGACGGAGAACACAAACAAAACATGCAATTTGTAGGCTTTAATACAAAAACTTTTCACAATTTTCTTCGCAACAGTGGATGTAAAATCGGATGCTTCTGATTGGCATTTCTCAGGAAAAATCATTTTACGTAGAAACAATTTCAAAGAAATAAAAGATCAAAAAAGGGTAGTGGTGTTACCCTACTCAAAAAGATCAATGAATATATCGGTATAAGTTGTTATATACCAAGCGATGGATACTGCTTTGTAAAGTGCGTAAATCGTGTTTTAAACGAAGACTACACGAGAGAATTTGAAGATTTCATCAACAGTTTTTGAAAATCAAACTGAAAAGGAGTTATGACAACTGCTAGAATCTGAATTCAATAAGAAATTTAATACTTATTTTCAAATTTATATGCCCAAACATAGACCTTTTAAACCAAAGAAAGTATCCGAAGAATTAGATTGGGTATTTTACTTACATAAATCGCATTTCTGTCTCATTAGAAGAAATAACAAAACATTAGGCATTACAGAAAGAGAAGATAATTACGATGAAAACGTATGGAGAACTTGTAGAGATGATAATGCTGTAACGCAAGTTTCACCTCTAAAACTAAACGTTTTTCCAACAATTCACGATGATTGTTTATACGCATGGGATTGCGAAACCTATAGCGAAAACGTTTCTTCGACGTTTCTTCTATGTATACCAATATTGATAACACTACTGGTCTAACGGCAGTTCGTAAAGCTTTTAATAGAAAATCAGATCCAAACAGACCCGAAGATGCAATTCTACAGCTTTTAGAGATTTGTCTTAGTCGAAACGATTTCACATTTAATGGTAAAACATTTACAAACTTCAGGGACAGCAATGGGCAAACGATTCGCCCCTTCGTACGCAAACCTTTTAATGGCAGAGTGGGAACGTGAGGTGTTGCCCCTCTGTCCATTTGACCCACTTTTTACGGATGCTTTTTGGATGACATTCTTATGGTTTGGACCTATTCTAACGAACAGTTTTGGGAATTCTTTGAAATTCTCAACAACCACCATCCTTCTATCAAACTAACCGCAAACGTGAGTGACAAAAGCATAGACTTTCTCGATACCACAGTCTTTAAGGGAGATTCCATAGCAGAAACAAATAAACTGGATATTAAAGTGTATTTCAAAGAAACTGATACTCATCAACTCTTGCACAAGAGCTCCTTTCACCCAAAACATACCTTTTCTGGTATATTTAAGTCACAAGTTTTACGATTTCATCGAATTTGTACAAGATCTTCTGATTTTAACCAAGCCTGTACGATTGTTTTCTCAAAACTGAAAGAGCGTGGGTACTCTAAACAATTTTTACAAAACATAAAAAATTCCACCTTGGCACAGATAGCAGCTAAAAACAGACTTTATGCCGAAGTACCTCCAGGTTTAAGAAGTGCTCCATGTTTGTCCAGTAGATGCAAAACATGTCTTTATACCAGAAACTCATTATTTTGTAAGCAACTCTACGAATAAAAGGTACCCGATCCAGGAACATCTAACCTGTGAACATTCGAATGTAATATATTTAATTTCATGCAAGAAATGTCCCAAACAATATGTAGGAGAAACTAAGAATAATTTACGAACTCGCTTTAATGCTTATAGGTCAGACATCAAATTAAAGAAAGACAAGCCTGTATCTAATCATTTCAACCTCGACGACCATTCAATAGACGATCTCACCCTAATCCCAATTGAGCGTATAGAAATTGACTTGCCCGAAGATGAAACTACCAAATTCCGTCAATCTAGGGAAGCCCATTAGTAGTATATGTCTTTTCGGATATGACGCATTTCACTTCTGCGCATGCGCAGCTTTTTCAATGCGTCATATCCGAAAAGACACAACTGTTAAAATGTATTATAACAGACTCCCAAAACTTTTAAAAATGTATTATAACAGACTCCCCAAACTGTATTATAACAGACTCCATATAAATTACCCAAACCACAGACAAGAATCACTAATAATAATACAGTATAAAATAACCGCATTAAAAATATCTTTAATTTTAAAACACGAAAAAAAAAATTCGAAGGAGACGGTTTCTTCTCTGCGCTAACATCTCTCATCCCCAAAGTGGCCAATTTTGTCTCAAACAACAAATTTCCTCAGGAGTAGATATAAGCGATGCAGTGAAAAGATCTAACGAGTAGAAAGAATTACAACATATAAGAGAAATGCGAAATAAAAACCTCAACTGATTAATGGGTGGTAACACTGTTTATACACAGTTACCTGTCTAGAGTATTATTGATTTAATAAATTACCTTTAACTCCTAGTAACAGTCACTCGTCGATTGTTCACTGGATATATGTCACGCTATAATTAACATATCACGCGTGCAACGTCAGCACAGACAGTCTAGACTCTCAACTGTAAGCCATGTTTTTGTTGAAGATTAGGAATTTAATCATACAAAAATCAAGGTATGTTCTTTTTTGTTTGATTTAATCATAAGACGACAGGGTGGAATTAAGATTAATTTGCTGTTTTATTCAAAATATCAATTTTTGTTTTATTCCAGACACAAGTTTTTATTAGATACCAACATTTTCATATCACGAAGAATATTTAAACCATCGGTAAGGGATAGAAAAAGGCCAAGAATTTTTTACCAAACTCTGTGACAAAATATCCAAGGTTTCAAAATTGTTGATACAGATTTTCGAAAATAGAACAAGTGGTGAAGAAGAAAGGATGACGAGCGATCCTAATAAGAGCGGTCATAGTTATCTCCCGTCTTACACTATTGGCAGTCATAATTTAAATGTCATGACCGCTCTTATTCGGATCGCTCGTGACCTCATTTTTCAAACCGCTCTTATTAGGATCGGTCGTGACATTTCATAAAGTGATTCATTTCTATCGCTTGAATAGTTTTCTCCTGTATTAAATCTTTCGTATTAAAAATATATAGTGTTTATTTCATTATTGAACAAATATGTCTTTAATAAATGTCCATCCTCCTAAAACGTATTTCGGTGCGGAAGACATTCAAAAGTCATTGGGTTCTCTTCCTGGATTCCCATGGGCAAAATATCCCGGAGAAAAACATCTCCCTGGGCACAATTATACAGGTCCAGGCACTAGGTTAGATCTGCGTTTAGACGAAAATGATAATCCCAAACCAGGGGAAGAATCCGTTAATAGAGTTGACGCAGCAGCGCTCAAACACGACATACTGTACAGAAACAAAGACATAACATTCAGACACCAAGCAGACAAACAAATGATAGACGAACTCGAAAATATTCCCAATCCCACTTTCAAAGAGAAATTACAAAGGGCTCTTATCATTAAACTCTTGAAGGCAAAATTGAAATTGGGTATGGGCATAGCAGACGAGATTCACAAAGCATTTCGAAAAAAACAAACATTACCTCAAAGTCAAAGTTTTTGATAAAGATGAAATTTGGTCAGCCGATTTAATCAACATGCCAGTCGAGAGAGGGTACAATTATTGTTTGACGGTGATCGACATATACACGAGATACGCTTGGGTCTTTCCCTTGAAAAACAAATCGGGTCTGACTGTCAAACAAGCATTCGAAACCGTAATGAAACAATCCGACAGACGACCCCTAAAGTTGTGGGTTGATAAAGGAAGCGAATTCTACAACAGAAATGTGAAATCTCTGGGGTTTGAAATTTACAGCACGCATAACGAAGGTAAGGCTGTAGTGATAGAAAGATTCAACAGGACTCTTAAAAGCAAATTATTCAAGAAATTCACGGAATTGAAATCTCAAAAATGGCTTAAAATATTACCAGTTGTTGTCTACGAATACAATAACAAAATACACTCGTCTATAGGTGTGACGCCAACGCACGCAAGCCAATCAGAATATCATAAAGTCCGTCAACACTCGAAACAACTTTGAAAACGAGATTAGCAATTTGAATATTAAACCCAAATTCAAAGTTGGAGATCGAGTTCGTATTTTTAAATATAAATCATTGTTTCAGAAAGGTTACGTCGGCTATTGGACTAACGAGATATTCATCGTTGATAAAGTAAACAGTACAACACCTCCCACGTATGAATTGATCGATCAAGACAAAGAACAAATCATAGGAAGGTTTTATCAAAATGAACTTCAAAAAACTGACTTTTAAAAATGAATCTCGAAAATGAAGATTTAGATGAAAGGTTAAGAAATTTAGATGTCGACAAGCATTTTCGCTCTCTTAAATTAAGATTTTTTAAATTTAAATGTAAATTTATCTTCAAAATATTATTGAATGTGTTTTATCAGAATGTTATACAAGTTTTTTCAAACACAAACTACGTATATATATTTCGTCAATTGGGTCTTCAGCAATACTTACAGCCTACTTCGAAAAACACCTAAAAAAAATCAACTTAAAAAATGAATGCATTTCTCGATAAATACGGAAAAGACACGACCACAAATTTTCAACTTGTAAAATGGGCCAAGGAGTTGAACGTATCGCCGTTTTATTATTGCATGCGAGATGAAATTGATGAACTGAAATACAAAAAAGGTAAATTTTACGCCATCACAAACATTAATACTTCGGATCAAAAAGGAGTTCATCACTCTGCTTTACACAAAGATTCTTCGAATAACTTTTATTTCTTTGATTCTTTCGGTCTAGAACCGACAGAAGAGATAACGAAATTGACTAGCAAACCAATCAAATGTTCTACGTTTCAAATTCAAATGCCAGGACAAAAGCTGTGTGGACAGTGTC
>NW_008710315.1:500080-505845 GCF_000327385.1 Lottia gigantea | reverse complement strand
CAGACTTTGAATACGTAAAACTGTATTTTGTTTTAGGTGGAAAATACACCTCGATCGATGTTCATAAAAGTCAACAAGAAAGAGAGTTTATAGTACATTTATCGTTTGCCGAAGGTTCCGACTCCATCCTTGAAGGTGGTGGTCTTATTTCTAGAGCCAAGATAAACATCGAAAAAGAAAAAATAAAATATTCCTATCATCTTAAAGAGGACCATACGAAAAAAGAAATGTCGTTAGTACGCGTAAATGTTTTTACTTTTAATACCCGCAAATATAATAATGCTAGGCCAAACAAGCACGCTCTATACGATATTCCGTGGTTCCATTTATCGGAAATTCACTTAATTTAACGACTTAAAAAATGGAACTCGAAAGCAGACAACAATACATGATAGACAAACAAGAAGAGTTGAAAATAAAGTTAAGACAGTGCAATACATGCAGGAAAACATGGAGTAGAATCGATTCTTTTTTCAAAACAGCGAGCACAGTTCTAACGGTAGGAGTAACGGTGGCAACGGCCGTGACTGGTGGATTAATGCTTCCGGTCATCGTCCCAACCGTATTGGCTGCATTAACAGCCGTTCAAACGACTTCTTGCGGCCTCATCACTTTAGGTTTCACGAGCAAAAAGAAAGCTCATTATAAAAAGAAAACGGATATCTTGAATATGTATCTTAATCAATTGTACATCCTTTTCGAAAGATCGAGAGAAGACAAGAACATAACAGTTGAAGAATTAAAAGAATTCAATGAAATTTTGGACAAATTCCATACAGAAATATCAGCGGTCAAAATAAAGAAATAATCAAAAATATATACTTAAAAAAATATGAATAAAATCGAACTTGCAGACGATGAAACATTAATAGAAAACGCCCTATTTTCCGATGTTATCAAGGCTATCTCTGATAAATTTAAAACATTCAAAGGACAAATTAAAATAGATGGAGAGATAGTCGAGGAAGGGAATCACAGACAATACATGTCACTCCTCGGTTTCAATGCCAAAACTTTTCACAATATCTTTTCAAATATGGACAAAAAATCTGATGCTTCCGATTGGTATTTAACAGGAAAAATAATTTTAATGAAAGACAATTTCCAAGAAATCAAAAGGTCGAGAGTTGGTAGAGGAGGAACTGATCTACTTAAAAAGATAAATGAATACGAAGGCGAAAATTGTTTCATACCTACAGATGGTCATTGTTTTATCAAATGCGTTAATCGTGTTTTGAACAAAGATTTAACGTGTAATACATCAACGGGTTTTCAAAAGCAAATAGAAAAGGAGTGATGACTTGTGCTAGAATGAAGGAATTCAACAAGAAATTTAACTCTTCGTTTCAAATTTATAAACCCAAAAACAGACATTTTCACCCCAGAGACGTGCATGATGAATTAGATTGGGTTTTTTTACTTACACAACTCGCATTTCTATTTGATTAGAAGAAGCCAAAAAAGTTTGGGAATTCAAGAAATAGAAGACAATTACGAACAGGTGTGGAAAACGTGTAGAGACGACAATGCAGTAACACAGTTTTCACCTCTCAAACTAAACGTGCTTTCAAGTATGAGTGATGATGCGTTATTCGCTTGGGATTGCGAAACGTATTCAGAAAAAGACACGCGAAGAGCAATTCCTTATGCCTGCGCTTTAATTAATTTAGAAAAACTAAGAAAAAAGTTAGAAACAATAAAAAATATCTTTCCAAATATAAATCCTACTGATAATGTTCCAGAAGAATTTTATGATAAACTAATGAATGTAGTAGAAATATTTGTAGGTACAGATTGTATAGATCAAATGTTGAAATATTTAGGTCAATAAGATATAAAGAGATTAATATTAATTTCTCACAACGGCAGTGGTTTCGACAACTGGATCGTGCTTAAAAGAACAAAAAAACTAACGCATTGCCCTTTAAAAACACCCAGAGGAATTCTATCTTTTCCTTTATCTAATCCATATACAGATGAAGATTTACAGAAAAAATGGAAAAGACAGAAAGAAATAAAGGGTAATTATTTACAACATATTAATTTCACATGTTCCTATCAACATGAAAAATCTAGTTTGGCTGCATGGGGAAATTCTTGCAATCTTCTCGCGAATTTGAGAAAGATTGCCGACGTAGATATCGCTAAATACACGCAAGACAACTGGGAGGAATTGAGATACGAATGGGAACCTTACGCCAAGAGAGACACTCTGTTTGGGAGCTTGTTTGATAAAATACAACCAAGTCATGAAAGAAGTTGTAAACCAGAATATGTCCAATAATCTAACTGCTCCATCTCTATCTTTAAAGGGTTGATATTATTTATATCATTACGATAAAGAAATGGTTGAAGAAGAATGGTATGAAACTACTAGAATGGTTGCGAAACATACCGAAAAAGAAAATATAGAAAAAGTTTATTCGCACACTAATCCTTTTATAAGAAATTTTATCAGACGATCTATTAAAGGAGGAAGAGTTTCGGCAAATAGAAAATCATTTGAAACGCACAAAATGGAATTTGTCACGTATTAAAGGAATATATTTCGCAAAGTGAAACACGAAGTGATAACATAATTGATTTATTCAAAGAATACAGCGCAAGCACAAAAGACAAAACGGAAGTTCATTCGAGACTTAAAAAAATAGAATGCACTAAACTAATGGCATTCGATGCTAACGGTTTATACGCTTCCGCCATGTCGGATTTAGACAGTGAATATCCGAGAGCGGAAAATGGAAGACCGTTTCTACCAGAAGAAGAAAAAGAATTTGTAAAACTCTTCAATAAACAAAAATTCAGACCTAGAACAGCTATTTTAACAGTGTGGTTTGACTATCCCAAAAACATGTTCTTCCAACCGATACCAGCTAAAGATAAAATCACTTTCACGAATAAAGAAGGTAAAAAGGAAACTGGTAAAAAAATCGGGTTCAGAAATGGTTTCTGTCACGACGTTTTAACATCGGTTGATATTCAAGAAATAGTGAAAGCCGGTGGACGAATTATTAGAATATTAGATGGTATAGTTTACGAAGAAAATTTTAAAACTCCACCCTATAGAGATTATATTTTAATTTTGAGAGATTTAAGAAATAAATATAAACGAGAAGGTAATATCGTGGGTAGTAATTGCATGAAATTATTAGGTAATTCCTTGTATGGTAAATCAATTCAGAAAGATATATTCACAACTAGACATTTATGGAATGAAGCAACTTTACAGGCCAACTTTGATTCACGTATTAAAACCTCTGAGAAAATTAATGATACTCAATATATTGTTGAAACAGAAATTGAAGAAAAGGAGATTACTACCGAAGATAGTAAATCTACACGACTAACACCTAGTCATTTGGGATCATTCGTTTTATCTCACAGTAAAAAAATAATGAACAATTTCATTCACGTCATAAATGGATTTTATAAACCCGAAATTTACTATACCGACACCGATAGTTTGTACATTTCATCCAAAAATTGGAAAAAAACTAAACAGAGCTGGTTTGGTCTCCGAAAAAGACTATTGCAAAGGTAAAAGCGATTACGGTGACGGTGGAATTATATTTGGTTTATATTTAGCACCAAAAGTCAAATACAACATCGTTTTGACTTCTGATGGTGTCTTAAAAGAAAAAAGAAAACGTTTAAAGGTTATTCTAATGATAAGATAAGTGTAGAAGATTACGTTCAATTAGCAAGCGGACATGATGTGTCGAACGAATTTAATGAACCATGGGAAAAAAGTTTCACCAATGGAGTAGTTATTCCAAATGATAAACAAACTTAAGTTTTTAGAAGTTATTTGAATAATGTTAAAAGAAAACCACCAAACAGTGAAGGAATTATGTATCCTTACAACGACAAAGATGAGTATAGTTTTGACGAAAACTATGAATTTGATGATTTCGATTATCTTACTATTCAAGAAGAGAATGAAGATTGTTTTAAATGAAGTTGAATGACAATTTCTTCGTTGCCAAAGTCTATGAACCTGTTTTTACCGTCTTTGATTTCCAGATTTATATCTTTGATCATGAAAGAATTGACTGGTAAATAGGTCGTTTGAAACGGTTTCTCTATTATTCTGTATCCGATAGGCATCGTAAAAGTCGGTATGCTGTATATGATTTGGCGTTTGTGCTTGTTGAAAAATCCACCGTTGATCAAATTACAGTGAATGTTGATCACATCGATATCGTTCTCGATGTTGGCCTTGTGCGGCGCCAATGTCGATTGCGCGTATATTCGTTTATCGAACCCTAGTAACGCATTCAACGAATTTTCTACGTTGAAATCGACTTGACTGTTATTTCTCAAGATCAGTTTTATTTTGTTCAGATTCAAATTACCTTCGAATTCGATATTGTTTTTACCGTTCACGATTCCTGCGTATTCGGATAGGTATTCGTTGATGGCCACGTATTCGTAGCTTCCCGGTAGTAAGCTTATGGTTTCGAACGTAACTCCGTTATCCGTCGATATTTTTAGTTGATTGTTTTTTTCGTTGATGTTTCTAATGGAATTGTAAACGGAGAAATACTTTAATCCCAGTTCGTACTGTTTATTGCGATCGAGTTCATACTCGTAGTCTAGAGACAATTTGATGTCTGGTTTATTCGAGGTGATAACGAACAATTGTTCTTTGTTGGACATTTTTAATGACGTTTATATAGTCTTTTTTAGTGATGATTTCTTTCTCAAAAAGTCGTTTTAATATGCCATTGACTTCGTTGTATTGTCTGTCTGATCGATGACCTTCTTTCATGGCCGCTAATATTATTTCTAATCTATTAAGCAATTCTTTATTGTTGTCGGATAAAAACGTTATACCTTGCCCAGATGCCACCATATCATCGAATTCGTCTATTTCTTGTATGATTGGTGAATACTCTTCTGTATAATCATCTACCTCCTCTTCCTCAATTGTTATATATAAATCAACTTCTTTCAATCTTCTTGTTTCGGGTCCTGACTTTCTGATCGCATGTAGAAATTTCGAGTATGCAACTAAATCCTTGTAATCGGCAATTTCAACATCCTCGCCATTCATTAAATCTATTAATCCTCTCGTTAATGTAAATATAAAGTCTTTTGTGTCGATTTTGAATTGTGGTGAATCTCCACTAAATCTTATTCTAAAACCATTGAACAACAAACCCTCATCATCAACGATTGGTGAAATGCTCTTTGGTAAATCTGGGTCAGGGTTTGAAAAAAGACGTTTTATATCATCTAATGTCCTAATTATAATACCATTATATTCAATCGGTTTGGGTTCTATATGAGGTGTGGGTTCTAAAGCTAATTTCTTTTTAATATCCTCTTGAGATTTTAATATGGGTTGAAATAGAGTTTGTAGATTTTCTGTTAATCCGAGTTGTTGTAATTTGTATTTTTCAACTTGGGTCTTTATTTTATTCTTAGCTTTGATATATTCTCTATTTCTTTTTAAAATATTATTCAAATCCGTCATTTTAAAAAAATAAAATTAACATATATCGATCATAACTCTTTCTCCCGCAGGTTTTCTAGTATTTACAAATACATATCCATGATCATCTGGGTTTCTCCATTGAGCTTTACAAACCTTTTTAAATGTATCTCTATCCATTCCGTGATTTATAGACTGAATGATTTGAGAAAAACTTTTATATCCGTTGGATTGAAAGATGGATTCTTTGATTTAATGAGGTTTTCTATGATATCTTTTATTTCCACTTCTTCTTCGTTTTCTTCGTAATATTGAAATATGTCTTGAA
>NW_008710315.1:496372-499246 GCF_000327385.1 Lottia gigantea | reverse complement strand
TCTGGCAAGTTTTTGAAACCGACCATTAGATATCTCGCTGGTTTGACGGTGTTGGTAATTGGCCACGTGGTGGATTCTCCCGTTAAAGTCATGCTACCTACCGTGTTACGACGAAGAAAAGCAATTTCGATGTTTTTGGTTAAAGAGTTGAATATTCTCGTTTCCACTTCTACGGAAGGAGTGATTACCGGTATGTAAAGTTGGATATTCGTTATTTCCAATTTTGCGTCAGAGTTGTTTTCACCAAAGAATATCTTGTTGTCGTTGATTTCTCTTTGCAAATGAATTTTATACGGTAAACCTATGGAAACCTTTCTGTGTTCCAAAAGACCAAATAAAGGATACAACTTCCAATTTACGTAATTACCCCATCTGTTGTTCTCGACAGCGTTGTTGTATTGAAGCGCTCGTTTTTCAAATCCGTGATTTACTCCGCGAGTCACTCTTTCCAGTGTGTTTCTAGCAACTACCCTTATCCTAGCAAGGTCTGCGTCATTTGCTACAGTTCTGACCGGTTCTTTTAAAACTTCTCCGTCACCGACATCGGGATTCCATCCCCAAACTGAATCGTAGTTTTTGGGATACAGAACCGTTTTCAACATTGTGTCAAACTCGCCGGGGTGTTTTATGGTCTCTATAGGATTTGAACCAGCTTCCAAAACCATTTCGCTGAATAAAGACGGAAAGAAGTTGTTTTCTAAAGTCGTATTGGTTTGTGGAATTCGATTCTGAGTGGCGTCTTTGATTTTGAAATCGCATCGGAAATGGGCATCGGAAAGCAGCAACCAATTGGACAACGAATTGATTTCAAAGGTAACTCTTCCTCCGTCGTTTATTTGGGTCTTTGTCCCTACCGATGGTGAGACGATTACGTAATCCTCTTTCTTCTTGTTGAACGAATATTGAATCGGATCATACAATTGAAAGATTGGATCCAATCTGTAATTTTTGCTTGCCATTTTTATCCAATGATTTTAAACCCTTTTCCTTGTTTTTCTAGGACTTGTCGTTCTAGTCTCTTGTTTCTTAGTTCTCTTATTAGCTGCAGTTCGTCAGATTTTTCACTGCATCGCTCATATTTACTCCTGCTTTTGCCACAGATCCAAGAGCTTGCGCTTCTGAGGAAATGAGGGATTTGTTGTTTGAGACAAAATTGGCCACTTTAGGGATGAGAGATGTTAGCGCAGAGAAGAAACCGTCTCCTTCGAATTTTTTTTTTTCGTGTTTTAAAATTAAAGACATTTTTAATGCGGTTATTTTATACTGTATTATTATTAGTGATTCTTGTCTGTGGTTTGGGTAATTTATATGGAGTCTGTTATAATACAGTTTGGGGAGTCTGTTATAATACATTTTTAACAGTTTGGGGAGTCTGTTATAATACATTTTAACAGTTGTGTCTTTTCGGATATGACGCATTGAAAAAGCTGCGCATGCGCAGAAGTGAAATGCGTCATATCCGAAAGACATTTACTACTCCCATTGGATTGAGACATTGAATACAGCAAGACCTATAGGACTAAATATTCATCATAATGTAGGCATAGCACCCTTTGTTGTCCCGTTTAATACAACCAGCAATCGAGCAAGCAAGATAGTTCATGCCCACTATAAGAGCCTTCAAGAGAAATTCCCCCATGTCTATAAGCAGAAAATGATAGTTGCATATTCAAAAAATAAGAACTTAAATGATAATATTGTTCATAGTAAACTAAAAACAATCAGTAAATAACAGATACTATTCTTCTCGCCTATCGGGCGAGTTATTTCTTCTAATTTCAGATCAGAATAAGAACAGAAGAAAACCCAATATCAAGACCCTTAATCCTAATTTCTAAATAAAGTGTCTGCTCCACCCTAGGCCTGTACATTTGGGAGAATCAAACCCTCCCTTCCCCGAAATCTAATTATATGCAAAATATTAATTTCATATGTTCCTATCAACATGAAAAATCTAGTTTGGCGGCATGGGGAAATTCATCTAATCTACCGATGAATTTGAGAAAGATCACCGATATTAATATTGCAAAATACACAGAAGATAATTTGGAATCTTTAAGACACGAATGGGAACCTTACACTAAAAGAGATAGTTATGTCTATGAGCTTGTTTGATAAAATATAACAAAGTTATGAAAGAAATTGTATTCCAGAATATTTCCACTAATCTAACGGCCTCTTCTTTATCTTTAAAGGGTTGGTATTATTTATTTCATTAACATAAAGAAATGGTTGAAGAAGAATGGTATGAAACTACCAGAATGGTTCCAAAACACACCGAAAAAGAAAACGTAGAAAAAGTTTACTCACATACACACCCTTTTATAAGATATTTTATCATATAAAATGGATGAAAATTGTAATGTATTAAGTGAATACAGTGAAAAACCAAGTAGTAATATAATTGATTTATTTAAAGAATATAGTAAAAGTAAAAAAGATAATATGGAGGTTCATTCGAGACTTAAAAAAATAAAATGTACTAAACTAATGGCCTTTGATGCTAACGGTTTGTACGATTCCGCCATGTCGGATTTAGATAGCGAATATCCGAGAGCGGAAAGTGGTAGACCATTTCTACAAGAAGAAAATAAAGAATTTGTTAAGCTCTTTAATGAGCAGAAATTCAGACCTAGAACGGCTATTTTAAAAGTCTGGATTGAATATCCTACCAGATGTTCTTCCAACCCATACCAGCTAAAGATAAAATTACTTTTACGAACAAAGAAGGTAATAAGGAAACTGGCACGAAAATCAGGTTCAGAAATGGTTTCTGTTCAGAAGTTTTAATATCGGTCGATATTCAAGAAATAGTTGGTGGACGAATTATTAAAATATTAGATGGTATATAGTATACGAAGAAAATTTTAAAAC
>NW_008710315.1:483273-496322 GCF_000327385.1 Lottia gigantea | reverse complement strand
GATTAGCTAGTGGACATGATGTGACGAATGAATTTAAGAAACCATGGGAAAAACGTTTCACCAATGGAGTAGTTATCCAAAGGATGATGATAAACAAAAGAAAGTTTCAGAAGTTATCTGAATCTCGTTAAGAGAAAAGCACCGGACGATGAAGGAATCATGTATCCTTATAGTGATAAAGATGACTTGAGTTTGGATGAAAACTACGAATTTGATGATTTCGATTACCTTACTATTCAAGAAGAGAATGAAGAGTGTTAATTTTTTTGTTTTAAATGAAGTTGAATAACAATTTCCTCGTTACCAAAATCTATAAACCTATTTTTACCATCTTTGATTTCCAGATTTATATTTTTAATCATAAAGGAATTAAGTGGTAAATACGTCGTTTGAAATGGTTTCTCTATAATTCTATATCCTATCGGTACAGTTAATGTTGGAAGAGTAAATAATCTGACGTTTGTATTTATTGAAAAATCCACCGTTTATTAAATTGTAATGTATATTTATCACATCTTTTTAGTATACATTTTACTTCATTATATTGTCTGTGTCATCGATGTCCTTCCTTCAGGAGGTCTATATTCTAAAGCTAATTTCTTTTTAATATCCTTTTTGATATTTTAATATTGGTTGAAATAGAGTTTGTAGATTTTCTGTTAATCCAAGTTGTTGTAATTTGTTTTTTTTCAACTTGGGTCTTTATTTTATTCTTAGCTTTGATATATTCTTTATTTCGTTTTAAAATATTATTCCAATCGCTACTCATTTTAAAAAAAATAAAATTAACATTTTCCATTCCGTGATTTATCGACTGAATGATTTGAGATATATCTTTATCGTTTAATTCAAATAATAAAAAAACAATTTGCAGTTCTTCTAATGAACATAGAATCCATACCGTAAAAAGATTGGGATTGGTATATGCAGTGACAATTGTGATGTCTTCCTTTCGTGAAGAATTCTTGTTGAACAGTTTGATTTCTTTGCGCTAAGCAGTCGTCAAACAATATTAAGTTCTTTCGATTGCTATCAATATTAGACAAGTCTATATCATTAACATTTTTCGTAAGAAAAACTTTTATATCCTTTAGATTGAAAGATGGATTCTTTGCTTTAATGAAGTTTTCTATGATATCTTATTTTTCCACTTCTTCTTCGTTTTCTTCGTAATATTGAAATACGTCTTGAACATCTTTCTTTGGTAAATATTCTAAAGCTTTGAGGAATAGATAATGTCGCAGCTACACGCCCCTATGCAAGATGGAATCTCGGACTCGCCACGTATTTGGGTCGAAGGATGGAATTACAGATTTCAGTTTCATACATTTATTACACACAGCATTACATCTAAGAAACACACCACATGAAAGTCGGATAGTCGCGGATATGTGGATATGTGCTAAATACCAATACGGAGGCTTCCAATGCATTCCGCCATTACTAATTAGATCTACACCATCATACCATTAGTAAAAAAGGTGTCTAAGGACTAGTGCTAAAGTAAAAATAAATAGCCCTGAAATGACAATAGGTTCTGTTTATCAAATCAATATCTTCGGCGTAAAGTACATCTAAATATTATCTATAAATATTATCCATAAATATTATCCATAGCCTGCGATTAGAATGAGTGACAAACATTGCCTCATCTACTTCGACTAAGACAATTAGTAGAAGTCACATTAACATACGATCTAAAGAATAAAATATAGTTACCAGTTTGTGGAATAGGACCACAGAAGTTAGCAGCGCACTCCAACTTTCTCACATGTGGGTACTGGGCCACTGTTGCCAATTCAAGCTTTATACCAGCAGGTATCCAGATCCAACCAACAGAACAATGCACGAGCTTATTAAAAACCAACCATCGAACAAATAATTACACCATGTGATATACAACGTCGTTAGACAGTACAAACAAATTACTTACTAACCGATATACAATTAAACACAAATTATTTTATATTTAGACACAAGTCTTTTCTGTGCACATCAACTAAATTTCAAAACTATGATGTAAGTCGATATAATCCCAGAAAACTAAAATAACGAACGTAACATAATTACAACAATTACTAAATTATATAAACCAACTATAGCAAAACCAGAAATAGCTTACCAATGTATTTTTTATAACCTATAACCGCATACTAAGCATTAATATTACAGAACGTGTTTCTAACAACATGTACTCAATGTTACATGGTACAAAACACATACTGTTACATACTTCCCCCCACCGCGAATGACGATCTCTTCTCACCCCCTCCTGGCGAATTAGCCTCTTGGCTAGAATCAGAATGTGTAACCATCTCTTCTGAACGGTAAGGATAATCTATAAATACTTCTTCATCGGAACTTTCACTTTCAACTACAGCTTCAGGAACAATAACTGACATGATTTTCCTTGGTTTGGGTATTGGTAAAGTAGCTAAAGAAACATCTGAATCAATATAATTAACGGGTAATAAATGGTTGCGATGTAATGTTCGACGCTTACCATCGTCCGGACGAACAACAAAAACCGGTATATCAACGTTAGGCTGATCTTCAACAACATACCTTTCGCTTTCCCATCGATCAGCTATTTTATGCTTACCTTCGAAAGCCAACTTCCGGACCAATACGGAATCACCAATTTCCAGTTTGGCACATCGAACCTTTTGATCATAATTTCTCTTCTGTTTCTCTTTGCTTTTCTGCGACGCAGAAATTGTCAACTCATAAGATTGCTTTAATCGTTCCTTTAAAGCTTTAGTATAGGCATGTAAAGACATAAACGATTCGTCAGTTTTTAACCCAAATGCAAGGTCAACTGCTAACCTTGGATGACGCCCAAACATTAAATAATACGGCGAAAATCCAGTTGTCTCATGCTTTGTGCAATTATAAGCATGAATCAACGGTGCCACTTGAGATTTCCAATTTCTCTTTTTATCAACGGGAAGCGTTCCCAACATATCTAAAAGTGTGCGATTCATACGCTCACATTGTCCATTACCCATCGGGTGATATGGCGTCGTTTTGGAATTTGCTATTGCAGTTAAACCACACAATTCCTTAATTATACTACTTTCAAAATTTGCACCTCGATCTGAATGTATCCTAGCAGGAAGACCATAATGAACTACAAAATTATTAAAGAATGCATCTGCAGTAGTATGTGCCGTCATGTTTCTCGTTGGTACTGCTACAGCATATTTTGTAAACAGATCATTTATCACTAAAATATACTGATAATTACCTTTAGATGGTTCTAGTGTAAGAAAATCAATAGCTACCACTTCCAGAGGGAATGTAGTCTGTATATTTACTAGTGGAACTCTGATATTCAATGGTGATTTTCGACGTAAGCATCTATTTGATCCATCTCTCCATATGGCTAGTCATACCTGGCCAATAAAATCTATCACGCATCAATGCTATGGTTCTTTCACGACCCATGTGTCCCATATCATCATATCACTCAATTCTTATCATTCTTCTATCTGCTATTTTAATTAAATGTTTGCTTCTTCGAGTAGTAAACAATAACCGGTTACATCTCCTTGTGTTTTTTCAATATGAATATTTATATTCACCCCTGTTTTGAAAAGATCTTCTTGATGAGCTGATAGATCAAAACAGAAGATTGGATAATTAAGTGCAAAGTCTACATATTCAAACTGAGGTGGATTTCCAAATAATTCACATATATTTTTATAGTTTCTATAATATTCATTATAATCCTTTGTGGTTGGATTAATTGTTAAAAGTTGGTTAGGATAATTATCGTTGTTTGATCTTACTTGAACTTTATGGATTATAGGATCTTGAGTTTGGTTCATTGCCACTCTGAAGACATTATTGTTATTCGTCTGAGAGTCTGGTAAGTTCTTGAAACCAACCATTAAATATCTCGCTGGTTTAATAGTGTTAGTGATTGGCCAGGTGGTGGATTCTCCAGTTAAAGTCATGCTACCTACCGTATTACGATGAAGAAAAGCTATTTCAATATCTTTAATTAATGAGTTGAATATTCTCGTTTCTACTTCAATTGATGGTGTTATTACGGGTATGAAAAGTTGGAGATTCGTTATTTCTAATTTTGCATCTGAAGCATTCTCTTCAAAGAATGTCTTATCATCGTTGATTTCTCTTTGTAGATGAATTTTATATGGTAATCCTATGGAAACCTTTCTGTGTTCCAACAGACCGAATAAAGGATATAATTTCCAATTTACGTAATTACCCCACCTCTTATTCTCAACAACATTATTATACTGAAGTACTCGTTTTTCGAATCCATGATTAGCTGCTCGTGCTACTCTTTCTATTGTGTTTCGAGCAACAACTCTCACTCTAGCTAAATCAGCATCATTTGCAAGATTTCTTCCCAGTTCTTTTAAAACACTTCCGTCGCCAACATCGGGTATCCAACCTGAGACTGAATCGAAATCTTTAGGATATAAAACTGTTTTCAACATTGTGTCGAATTCCCCAAGGTGTTTAATGGTTTTTATCGGATTTGAACCAGCTTCCAAAACCATCTCGCTAAATAAAGATGGAAAGAACTTGTTTCTAACGTTGTATTTGTTTGTGGAACACGATTTTCATTGGGAGTTCCATCTTTAATTTTGAAATCACATCTGAAATAAGCATCGGAAAGAAGCAACCAATTCTATAATGAATTTATTTCGAAGGTAATTCTACCACCATCATTCAATTGGAATTTAGAACCAACAGTCGGTGAGATGATAATATAATCCTCTTTTTTCTTGTTAAACGAATAACGAATCGGATCGTATAATCTAAAGATTGGATCTAATATTTTATTTGCCATTTTTAAGGTTTAAAAATTGAGTAGAAAAAAAAGTTATCTCCCTTCTAGACTAAAAATAACATTATTTAAAACGAGGCTATTTTAAAACCGGATGTTATTTTATATAAGGGTATTTTTAATATGCTTTTTTGATGGAATGTAGGAATTGATTGAAGGTGTTTATGGTGTAAGAATTTATGAAATGTCGGGTGTATAGGTGTAAGATTTTATTAAATGTAGGGTGTATAGGTGTAAGAAATTATGAAATGTAGGGTGTTTAGGTTTTTTTTGGGACCTTTCAATTGGTCGCACTTTCCCCATGAAATGAAATGGAATGGGGAATCCCCGTGCGACCAAATTGAAATGTCCTATACTACTTTTACCATCTGTGTCACATCACTTATATCCTCCCCATCTGTCTCAATCACATTCATCATTTTGGTTAGCTAACAGCTCTAGAATAATAACAATAAAAGAATATAATTATGGAGATAGTCGTTTAAGTAGCAACATTATGACTTGAATATGATATTTACTCTAGTGTATCAACTTGATCATCCCTAAATTTGTTTTGAAATTAGTGATCCAAAATAGAGTGTACTAGTTGTTCAGTACTGGCAAGCAGCTAAAAGTTTCAATTCGAGCAACTAATTCTCTAAACCTACTTTTAAAAAGTCAGATTTTCCATTATAATAAGTATTAAGAGTTCTTACCCTGTCTCTTTGCTATGGCATATTTCATGTCAATATCAAAATCTTCTACTATTTTTATTTTAGCATATCTTTTTTCTAGAAATAAATGAATATAATATATACAAAAGCAGTTCAAATTGGAGGTCGCAATGATCAGTTAATGAAGACTGTTTTTGTGTTTGTAAAATTATTCCAAATTTGGTATCATTTGGACAATCATTGATTTAAAAATGTAATCAATGAATTTATGTTATCTATATCATTTATTTTGACATCTTGAAGTAAAATTTTCATTCTTAAAACTGAAAACACAAAAATATAAAACAAGAACAAAATAAGGACATTTTTTGATTAATGGCAAAAAATTTGTTTTAATAATATTAAAATAATCAAACATAAGTGAAACAAGGAACGTACAAAAAATGTCTTTTGATTAAATAAAAATAAAATAAATGAAACCTGGTGGAACACCTGGTTTCAATACAGGTGAAATAACTCAATTTTATTTGAAAAGACCTGAAAAAATACCTCGTGATTTTTTTTATAATGTCCTGATCATCTGTAAATCCCCTCATCTTTTTTGATAGAACTTCATGACTAGTGATTTAAATAAAATTACATTACTTTCATAGCAAAGCTAAAATGTATATAACTCATGTCTGCAGACACTCATAGCAGAGAAAATTTCAAGAATGCTTAGAAGTAGAGTAGAGTTCAATCAACTCGTCTATTTAAAGGGAGTAAATTCGTCTACAAATCAGAAGACAACTTGTTCACATATATTACTGAGAAGCTGTAATGAAGCAGGCACCATGATATTCAAAACTAGCAAAGACATTACCCTGCTGTTCTTGATATTTCTACTCATAGTGCTAAAAGGCTACATTATTGAAAGTTCAAACATTTTTAAGTACTTACACCTCTTCTTCTCCATGAAATTTAATAAAACCACGCGCATCTTTACCAATCTTCAGGCATACGCCTGGCCACCACACACCGATGTCCAATTTTACTAGAACCATTGTTTTTCTCTACAATAACAAGTTAACATGATCCTTGAGAATACATCGTAGTGTTTATTAGCTGATAGGCTAACATTATTGCAATGCAAGACCTTATAAATATAAAATTGACATTACATATTCCTATTAATCTAGACCTCTCTATCTGATACAGTGATACCGAGTCTTAAAGTGGAGGAAGGTGCAGGATCTGAGTCATAAAAGTGTGTCCCATTCAAACAACCGGTGTTCCGCGCGTCTATTATGTTTCATTATATCTACACCAATAAATACTACACAGATGAGAATAATCAAAACAAAATCGCCAGCTAGTAAACACCAATCAAAGCTTCGAGTACAGGACCTTCCAAGATGGAAAGCACAAACAATTTATGAAACTTCTTGGTTTTAATGCCAAAACTTTTCATACTATATTTAGAAATATGGAAGAAAAATCTGACCCTTCTGATTGGTACTTTACAGGAAGTATCTTTTTACTTAAAGACAATTTTAAAGAATGAAAAGATCAAAAGTTGGAATAGGAACTGAACTACTCGAAAAAATAAATGAATATATAGGTGAAAATTGTTACATACCAACAGATGGTAACTGTTTTATCAAATGTGTAAATTATGTTTTAAACATAGATTTTGAAATGAATTTCAAAATTTCATCAATAGTTTCTCAAAAGCAAATAGAAAAGGAGTGATGACATCTGCTAGAATTAATGAATTCAATAAGAAATGTGATATTACATTTCAAATTTATACTCATAATAATAGAAATTTGCGCCCCACAATTGTAAAAGAGGAATTAGATTGGGTTTTATATTTACACAACTCACATTTCTGTCTTATAAGAAGAAATAAAAATAAGTTTGGGTATTAAAGAAATAGAAGATAATTATGAACAAGTTTGGAAAACGTGTAGAGACGATAACGCAGTAACACAGGTTTCACCTCTGAAACTAAATGTGTTTTAAAGTATAAATGATGCTGGGTTATTTGCTTGGGATTGTGAAACGTATTCAGAAAGTGAAAAGCGTAAAGCAATTCCTTATGCGTGTACGTTAATTAATTTAGAAAAACTAAGAAAAATGTTATACGGAATAAATAATCTCTTTCCAGATTTAAATCCTACAGATAATGTTCCAGAGGAATTTTATGATAAACTAATGAATATAGTAGAAATATTTGTAGGTACAGATTGTATAGATCAAATGTTGAAATATTTAGGTCAATCCCTAATTAATTAAAATTAAATTGATATTAATTTCTCATAACGGTAGCAATATTGATAACTGGATCGTGCTTAAAAATATAAAAAAACTAACACAATGCCCTTTAAAAACACCCAGAGGAATTCTATCTTTACCTTAATCTAATCCATTCACATATGAAGATTTACAGAAAAAATGGAAAAGACAGAAAGAAATAACAAGTAATAATAATTATTTACAACATATTAATTTCACATGTTCCTATCAACATGAAACATCTAGTTTGGCGGCATGGGGAAATTCATCTAATCTACCAATGAATTTGAGAAAGATCACTGATATCGATATTGCAAAATACACCAAAGATAACTGGGAATCTTTAAGACACGAATGGGAACCTTGCGCTAAATGAGATACGTTATGTCTTGGAAGTTGTTTGATAAAAAAAATAAGCAAGTCACATAAGAAGTTGTAAACCAAAATATGTCCAATTATCTTTTAAGGGTTGGTATTATTTGTATCATTACGATAAAGAAATGGTTGAAGAAGAATGGTATGAAACTACTAGAATGGTTCCGAAACATACAGAAAAAGAAACTATAGAAAAAGTTTATTCGCACACTAATCCTTTTATAAAACATTATATCAGACGATCTATTAAAGGAGGAAGAGTTTCGGCAAATAGAAAAATATTTGAAACGAACCAAATGGATTAAATTTGTAATGTATTAAAGGAATTTATTTCACAAAGTGAAACACCAAGTGAACGTGAAAGTATTTCACTAAGTGATAATTCACAAAGTAAAACACCAAGTGAAACTGAAAGTATTTCACAAAGTGATAATTCACAAAGTGAAACACAAAGTGATAATTCAAGAAGAGATAACATAATTAATCTATTCAAAGAATACAGCGCGAGCACAAAAGACAAAACAGAAGTTAATTCAAAACTTAAAAAAATAATATGTACAAAACTAATGGAATTTGATGCTAATGGTTTGTACGCTTCAGCAATGTCGGATTTAGACAGTGAATATCCAAAAGCAGAAAGTGCTAGACCGTTTCTACCAGAAGAAGAAAGAAAATTTTTAAAACTCTTCAATGAACAGAAATTTAGACCTAGAACAGCTATTTTAACAGTGTGGTTTAAATATCCCTATAACATGTTCTTCCAACCAATACCAGCTAAAGATAATATCACTTTCACGAATAAAGAAGGAAAAAAGGAAACTGGGAGTAAAATCAGGTTTAGAAATGGTTTCTGTTCAGATGTTTTAACATCGGTCGATATTCAAGAAATTGTTAAAGCCGGTGGAGATATTATTAGAATATTAGATGGTATAGTATACGAAGAAAATTTTAAAACTCCACCATATAGAGATTATATTTTAATTTTGAGAGATCTAAGAAATAAATATAAACGAGAAGGTAATATTGTGGGTAGTAATTGCATGAAATTATTAGGCAATTCCTTGTATGGTAAATCTATTCAGAAGGATAGAAACACGAGAAATTATTTGTGGAATGAAGTAACTTTTCGGGCTAACTTAGACTCACATGTTAATACTATGAAAAAATAAATGATACTCAATATTTCGTTGAGACAGAAATTGAAGAAATAGAGATAACTGCTGAAGATCAGTCAACTAAATCTACAGGACTAACACCTAGTCATTTGGGATCATTCGTTTTATCTCACAGTAAAAAAATAATGAATAATTTCATTCATGTAATAAATGGATTTTATAAACCTGAAATATTCTATACCGACACTGATAGTTTATACATTTCATCTAGAAATTGGGATGAATTAAATCGAGCTGGGTTGGTATCTGAAAATGAATATTGTAAAGGCGATAAAGGTGATATCATATTTGGTTTATATTTAGCGCCAAAAGTCAAATATAATATCATTCTAACTTCTGATGGTGTTTTAAAAGAAAAGGAAACGTTTAAGGGTTATTCTAATAATAAAACAAGATTATATTCAGTTGGCTAGTGGACATGATGTGTCGAATGAATTTAATAAAAGATGGAAAAGGAGTTTCACGAATGGAGTAGTTATGCCAAAGGATGATGATTAACAAATGAAAGTTTTTAGAAGTTATTTGAATCTTGTAAAGAGAAAACCACCAAACAGTGAAGGAATTATGTTTCCTTATAATGATAAGGAAGAGTATAGTTTTGATGAAAACTATGAATTTGATGATTTAGATTACCTATATAATCAAGAAGAGAATGAAGAGTGATTAATTACTCAATAAATTTAGTTCTTTTGTTTTAAATGAAGTTGAATAACACTTTCTTCGTTACCAAAATCAATAAACCAATTTTTACCATCTTTGATTTCCAGATTTATATTTTTAATCATGAACGAATTAAGTGGTAAATATGTTGTTTGAAATGGTTTCTCTATAATTCTATATCCAATCGGTACAGTGAATGTTGGAATACTGTAAATAATCTGACGTTTGTGTTTATTGAAAATTTCACCGTTTATTAAATTACAATGTATATTTATCACTTCAATATCATTCTCGATATTAGCTTTATGCGGCGCTAAAGTGGATTGTGTGTATATTTGCTTATCAAATCCTAATAAAGTATTCAAAGAATTTTCTACGTTGAAATCAACTTGACTCTTATTTCTCAATATCAATTTTATTTTGTTCAGATTCAAATTACCTTCGAATTCAATATTGTTTTTACCATTTGCACTTCCCCCATATTCAGATAGATATTCGTTTATGGCTACGTATTCATAGCTTCCTGGTAATAAACTTATGGTTTTGAATGTAGCTCGTTATCTGTTGATATTTTCATTTGGTTATTATTTTCGTCCCAAGAGAAATATTTAAATCCCAATTCATATTCTTCATTGCGATCGAGTTCGTACTCATAATCTAGAGATAATTTAATGTCTGATTTATTTGAGGTGATAACGAATAGTTGTTCTTTATATGGCATTTTTTCGATGACTATTTTTATTGGATAATCTTATCAATTACGTTTTTATAATCATTTTTATCTATAATACCTTTCTCTATGAATCTTTTTAATATGCAATTTACTTCATTATATTGTCTGTCTGAACGATGACCTTCTTTCATTGCTGCTAATATTATTTCTAATCTATTAAGTAGTTCCTCGTTGTTGTCGGATAAAAACGTTATACCTTGTCCACTGTTTTCTCTGGCTATCTCCTCTTTCAATTCGTCTATTTCATGTTCAGATACAATATCTTCGAATTCGTCTATATCTTGTATGATTGGATTGTCTTCAGCATGTTCATCATCTTGATTAATAACTCTTATATATTGATCAACTTCTTTTAATCTTTTTGTTTCGGGTCCCGTTTTTCTTATAAAATGTAGAAATTTTGAGTAATCTACAAAATCCTTGTAATCGGCATTAGCAAAATCATCCCCACCATTCATTAAATCTAATAATCCTTCTGTTAATATAAATATAAATTGTTTTGTATCGATTTTGAATATTGGTGAATTTCCACTAAATCTTATTCTAAATCCATTAAACAATAACCCCTCTTCATCAACGATTGGTGAAATGCTCTTTGGTAAATGTGGCTTTGGATTTGAAAAATAACGTCTTATATCATCTAAGGTCAAATTATAATACCATCATATTCAATCGGTTCGGGGTGATGAGGTTCTATATGAAGTGTGGGTTCTATAGGAGACTCGAGTCTCTTTTTAATATCTTCTTGACTTTTTAATATTGGTTGAAATAGAGTTTGTAGATTTTCTGTTAATCCAAGTTGTTGTAATCTGTTATTTTCAACTTGGGTCTTTATTTTATAATTAGCTTTGATATAGTGTCTATTTCTTTTTATAATATTATTCCAATCACCCATTTTTAAATAAATAAAATTAACATGTCTGTCATAACTCTTTCACCTGCAGGTTTTCTAGTATTAACGAATACATATCCATGACCATCTAGGTTTCTCCATTGTGCTTTACAATCCTTTTTGATTGTATCTCTATCCATTCTGTGATTAATTGACTGAATAATTTGAGATAAATCTTTGTCGTTCAATTCGAATAATAAAAAACAATTTGCATTTTTTCGAATGAACATTGCATACATACCGTAGAAAGATTGGGATTGGTATATGCAGTGACAGTTGTGATGTCTTCGTGAAGAATTCTTGTTGAACACATTGATTTCTTTGTGCTACACATTCGTCAAACACTATTAAGTTCTTTCGCTCACTATCAATTTTAGACAAATTTAAATCATTAACATTTTTCGTAAGAAAAACCTTTATGTCCGTTGGATTGAAAGGTGGATTCTTTTCTTTTATATATGTATCTAAGATATCTTTTATTTCTATCTCATCGTTGTCTTCATAATATTTAAATATGTCTTGAACGTCTTTCTTTGGTATATATTCTAAAGCTTTGAGGAATTGATAATACGATTGCTCTGGTGTTGTTGTGTAGATATATAATGAATCGAAATCTAAAAGTTTTGGTGTTGTCAACATGTTAAAGGTCAAATATGTTTTCCCAGAACCTGAGCTTCCACAAATACACATAAGCATTGGGTCACTTGGAAATATTTCTGAATGATTAAATTTCTTTCCTATTTTTTATTACATTTTCGTACCAAAAATCACTCCTTTGAAAGAAAGATTCCCTCTCCAGAACGTTTGTTTTTAAATACTATGGCATCCCCCTTATGTTTGACCTTCAATTCTCCGGTGTCGATTTTATCTATTAGATTACTTAATCCCTATCTAACAGTTTTCTTGGTTTCTTCACTAAATCGATTTCCAAATTCTTTAACTGTCCCTAATATATCTGCTACTACCGAACCGTGAGCTATTTTTTTCAATTTCCATATTATGTCTACGTTTTTCACTTTTTTCAGCATCAGCTGCTTTCTTGGCGTTGATGGCTTGCGTTATCCCAGTCGCCCCACCAGCTGTCGCCCCTGCTGCGGCCAAGCCAGCAAATATCAAAGGTAGGAAAGGTAAAAATCCACCTTCCTTTACACTCAATTCTTTCCAAATCTATATCATCACGGACTTTACAATGTTTATATTTATCAATATTGTTTTTTAGATATTTTAATCTTTTTACCATTGTATATTATTGTAGTTGGTGATTCCGTTTCGATAGCTTCAATTATTCTTTTTACTAAAGTTTCTGGTTTCATTTTTAAGAGGGTAATTTAAATGATTATTCTATACGAATCATCCGTCTGTCGGATATTTTAATTAAATGTTTTGCTTCTTCAAATAATAAACAATACCCGGTTACATCTCCTTGTGTTTTTTCAATATAAACAATATTTTCCTAACGTCA
>NW_008710315.1:476854-483223 GCF_000327385.1 Lottia gigantea | reverse complement strand
TAAAACACGAATAACACAAATTCGATGGAGATGGATTCTTCTCGGCTCTATCATCTCTCATCCCAAAAGTAGCCAACTTTGTCTCAAACAACAAATCCCTCATTTCCTCAGAGGCGCAAGCTCTTGGATCTGTAGCAAAAGCAGGAGTAAATATAAGCGAAACAGTGAAAAGATCTAACGAGTTAAAAGAATTACAACATATAAGAGAAATTCGAAATAAAAGATTAGAAAAGAAAAAAGGCAATGGTTTTAAAATTATTGGATAAAAATGTCAATGATAATTGCTCAAACTCCTAAAACTTATTTCGGCTCCGACATTCAAAAATCATTAGGTTCTCTTCCTGGATTTCCACATCTTCCCGGTCATAATTACACTGGTCCAGGTACAAGGTTAGATCTGCGATTAGACCAAAATGATAGACCAAAACCAGGTGAAGAACCTGTCAATAGAGTTGATGCCGCTGCACTTAAACACGATATACTATACAGAAATAAAGACATAACATCCAGACACGAAGCAGACACACAAATGATAATCGAACTTGAAAATATTCCAAATCCAACTTTCAAAGAGAGAATTCAAAGAGCATTAATCATTAAACTCTTGAAAGCAAAAATAAAAATGGGTATGGGAATAGCAGATGAAATTCATAAAGAATTTAGAAACTTAACTGATTAATGGGAGGTAACACTGTTGTTTGTTTACTTCAAAGTAAAATACCAACCAGTTTAATCAAGATCCAATCATACAAGAAATAGACGAATTGGAAGAGGAGATAGCTAGAGAAAACAGTGGACAAAGTATAACTTTTTTTATCCGATAATAATGAAGAATTGCATAATACATTAGAAATAATATTAGCAGCAATGAAGGTCATCGTTCAGACAGACAATAAAATGAAGTAAATTGCATATTAAAAAGATTCCTTGAGAAAGGTATTATAGATAAAAATGATTATAAAAACGTACTTGATAAAATTATCCAATAAAAATAGTCATTGAAAAAATGCCAAATAAAGAACAATTATTCGTCATCACCTCAAATAAATCAGACATTAAATTGTCTCTAGATTATGAGTATGAACTCGATCGCAATGAAGAATATGAATTGGGATTGAAATATTTCTCTGTTTACAATTCCATTAGAAATATCAACGAAAATAATAACCAAATGAAAATATCAACAGATAACGGAGCTATATTCAAAACCATAAGTTTACTACCAGGGAGCTATGATTACGTAGCCATAAACGAATATCTATCTGAATATGGGGGAAGTGCAAATGGTAAAAACAATATTCACTGTAATTTAATAAACACAAACGTCAGACTATTTACAGTATTCCAACATTCACTGTACCGATTGGATATAGAATTATAGAGAAACCATTTTAAACAACATATTTACCACTTAATTCGTTCATGATTAAAAATATAAATCTGGAAATCAAAGATGGTAAAAATAGGTTTATTGATTTTGGTAACGAAGAAATTGTTATTCAACTTCATTTAAAACAAAAGTTATTGAGTAATTAATCACTCTTCATTCTCTTCTTGAAAATATATGTAATCGAAATCATCAAATTCATAGTTTTCATCAAAACTATACTCATCTTTATCACTACAAGGAAACATAATTCCTTCACTGTTTGGTGGTTTTCTCTTTACAAGATTCAAATAACTTCTAAAAACTTTCTTTTGTTTATCATCATCCTTTGGAATAACTACTCCATTCATGAAACTCCTTTCCCATCTTTTATTAAATTCATTCGACACATCATGTTCACTAGCCAACTGAATACAATCTTCTACACTTGTCTTATTATTAGAATAACCCTTAAACGTTTTCTTTTCTTTTAAAACACCATCAGAAGTTAGAATGATATTATATTTGACTTTTGGCGCTAAATATAAACCAAATATGATTCCACCATCACCATAATCATTCTTGCCTTTACAATATTCATTGTCAGATACCAGCTCGATTTAATTTATCCCAATTTCTAGATGAAATGTATAAACTATCAGTATCGGTATAGTATATTTCAGGTTTATAAAATCCATTTATTACATGAATGAAATAATTTATTATCTTTTTCGGAGACCAAACCAGCTCTGTTTAGTTTTTTTCCAATTTTTGGATGAAATGTACAAACTATCGGTGTCGGTATAGTAAATTTCGGGTTTATAAAATCCATTTATGACGTGAATGAAATTGTTCATTATTTTTTTACTGTGAGATAAAACGAATGATCCCAAATGACTAGGTGTTAGTCCTGTAGATTTTTCATAGTTTTTTACATGTGAGTCGAAGTTAGCCTGAAAAGTTACTTCATTCCACAAATGATTTCTCGTGTTTCTATCCTTCTGAATAGATTTACCATACAAGGAATTGCCTAATAATTTCATGCAATTACTACCCACAATATTACCTTCTCGTTTATATCTATTTCTAAGATCTCTTAAAATTAAAATATAATCTTTATATGGTGGAGTTTTAAAATTTTCTTAGTATGCTATACCATCTAATATTCTAATAATTCGTCCACCGGCTTTAACTATTTCTTGAATATCGACCGATGTTAAAACATCTGAACAGAAACCATTTCTAAACCTGATTTTACTGCCAGTTTCCTTTTTTCCTTCTTTATTCATGAAAGTGGTATTATCTTTAGCTGGTATCGGTTGGAAGAACATGTTTTTGGGATAGTCAAACCACACTGTTAAAATAGCTGTTCTAGCACTTTCTGCTTTTGGATATTCACTGTATAAATCCGACATTGCTAAAGCGTACAAACCATTAGCATCAAATGCCATTAGTTTAGTACATTTTATTTTTTTAAGTCTCGAATGAACCTCCATATTATCTTTTTTACTTTTATTATATTCTTTAAGTTTTGAATTAACTTCTGTTTTGTCTTTTGTGCTCGCGCTGTATTCTTTGAATAGATTAATTATGTTATCTCTTCTTGAATTATCACTTCGTGTTTCACTTTGTGAATTGTCACTTTGTGAAATACTTTCAGTATCACTTTGTGAAATACTTTCAGTTTCACTTTGTGAAATAAATTCCTTTAATACATTATAAACTTCATCCAATTTGTTCGTTTCAAATATTTTTCTATTTGCCGAAACTCTTCCTCCTTTAATAGATCGTCTGATATAATGTCTTATAAAAGGATAAGTGTGCGAACTTTTTCTATATTTTCTTTTTCAGTATGTTTCGGAACCATTCTAGTAGTTTCATACCATTCTTCTTCAACCATTTCTGTATCGTAATGATACAAATAATACCAACCCTTAAAAGATAAAGATGGAGCCGTTAGATTATTGGACATATTTTGGTTTACAACTTCTTTCGTGACTTGGTTATATTTTATCAAACAACTTCCAAGACATAACATATCTCTTTTTGCATATGGTTCCCATTCGTGTCTTAAAGATTCCCAGTTATCTTTGGTGTATTTTGCAACATTGATATCGGTGATCTTTTTTTAATTCATTGGTAGATTAGATGAATTACCCCATGCCGCTAAACTAGATGTTTCATGTTGATAGGAATATGTGAAATTAATATGTTGTAAATAATTATTATTACTTGTTATTTCTTTCTGTCTTTTCCATTTTTTCTGTAAATCTTCATCTGTGTATGGATTACATAAAGGGCATTGTGTTAGTTTTTTTTTAAATTTTTGAGCACGATCCAGTTATCAAAATTGCTACCGTTATGAGAAATTAATATTAATCTCTTACTATCATATTGACCTAAATATTTCAACATTTGATCTATACAATCTGTACCTACAAATATTTCAACTATATTCATTAGTTTATCATAAAATTCTTCTGAAACATTATCTGTAGGATTTAAATCTGGAAAGAGATTATTTATTCTGTCTAACATTTTTCTTAGTTTTTCTAAATTAATTAACGTACACGCATAAGGAATTGCTCTACGTGTTTCACTTTCTGAATACGTTTCACAATCCCAAGCAAATAACCCAGCATCATTTATACTTGAAAACACGTTTAGTTTCAGAGGTGAAACCTCTGTTACTGCGTTATCGTCGCTACACGTTTTCCATACTTGTTCATAATTATCTTCTATTTCTTTAATACCCAAACTTTTTCTATTTCTTCTTATAAGACAGAAATGTGACTTGTGTAAATATAAAACCCAATCTAATTCCTCTTTTACAATTGTGGGGCGCAAAGTTCTATTATTATGAGTATAAATTTGAAATGTAATATCACATTTCTTATTGAATTCATTAATTCCTTTTTTATGTGCTTTTGAGAAACCATTGATGAAATTTTGAAATTCATTTGTTAAATCTTTGTTTAAAACATAATTTACACATTTGATAAACCGTTACAATCTGTTGGTATTTAACAATTTTCATCTATATATTCATTTATTTTTTTGAGTAGTTCAGTTCCTCTTCCAACTTTTGATCTTTAATTTCTTTAAAATTGTCTTTAAGTAAAAAAATACTTCCTGTAAAGTACCAATCAGAAGGGTCAGATTTTTCTTCCATATTTCTAAAGATAGTATGAAAAGTTTTGGCATTAAAACCAAAAAGTTTCATAAATTGTTTGTGCTTTCCATCTTGAAATATCTCTCCATCTATTTCAATTTGTCCTTTAAATGGTAAAAATTTATCAGAAATATTCTTGATAATATTTGAAAATAACACGTGTTCTATGAATGTTTCATCATCATTAAATTCAATTGATTCATTCATATTTTTTATAAATGCTTTTTTAATGATCTATTTTTAAGTATTTTTTTTAACTTTTATTGCTGATATTTCCATCTCAAATTTTTCTAGAATTTCATTGAATTCTTCTAATTCTTCAATAGTTATGTTCTTATCTTCTCTTGATCTTTCGAAAAATATAAATAATTTATTAACATATGAATTCAAAATTTCTATTTTCTTTTTATAATGAGATTTTTGTTTAATGTATAACCTATAGCATCATTTAAGATGAAGTTTTAATAGCAGTAATTGTTGCTAATACAGTTGGGACAAGTACTGGAACCATTAATCCACCAGTTACAGCCGTTGCAACTGTTGTTCCTACTGTTAAAAGTACACTCAGTGTTTTGAAAACAGATTCAACTCTAATCCATCTTTTCTTACATTTATTATATTTTTCTAGTTTTACTTTTAACTCGTTTTGTTTGTCTATCATATATTGTTATATATACTTTCGAGTTCCATTTTTAAGACATTAAATTAAGTGAATTTCTGATAAAGAAAAAGATGGATATTGTTCAATATTTACAATAGGGAACCCTTTAATCTCTATACCTCCTCCTATTATTTTTCGTTTATCTGTTATCATTACTTCGGGTGTATAAATAGTAACTTTTACAGATACTAATGATATTTCTTCTTTCGAATACTGTCCGTGCCAGGCCAGATCAGACAATTTATTTTGACTTCAGTATATTTTATTTCATCTTATATATATATTAAAAAAAATTTTTGTATATATTGTATATGTAAGGATTTTGACATTTGTTTCTCGTGCTAGAACAAACTTTCTTCAACAAAATTTGCATTAATCTTTTAATCTAACCAAGTAAATTTAATTGCCATTATTTATGTTTTTCTTTCATGTAAATTATACGCCGAGATAATCCATCCATTTAAATTACTACTCGGGTATAATCAAAATTCAAAGTTAGTTCTAATCAATTTACAATTCACCAATCCCGCTTATTTTATCAAATATTTCTCATGTTTGTTTATTTTATATTTTTGTATTCTTGATTTCTGATTATTTATGTTTTTTCATTTATGTAAATTGTACTCTGAGATAATCTAATCCTCCTGAATTATTACTCAGATATATTCAAAATCTAATCCAATATTTCTATAATCCCCAATTGATCAAAGATATGACTCAACTAATTAAGAAATCAAAAATAATCCTAATCCTCAACTGATCAAAGATATGACATGATTCACTCAATAATTTTTAGAAAATCAAAAACCTGTATTAACTGACTACTATATGAATCGCAAATTCAATCTCATTTCATAACCATTCCTCGACACTTGAAAAAGGATAATATTTCGAAAACCGGTTCGTGTCAATTGCGTAAGTTTTTGTTGTACTTGTTATAATTTTTCACATCATTGTTAGCGTTATTTATCACCTAAATATATATTTTTTTGCATTTTTCATCTTGCTTTATATATCCCCAAACCCAGTTTGACTTATTTGCATAATTTGATCCCAACATTTTCACGCTAGCATATACAGTTTCCTCCTGTTACATCCGCTGTACATTCCCTTCTAAACCCAAGTTATTTTCATTATGCTCCCCAANTACAACAACCACTGGCAAGAAGC
>NW_008710315.1:475435-476804 GCF_000327385.1 Lottia gigantea | reverse complement strand
TCTATTTGTTTTGGATACACCAGCTTCAGCATCGAGTAAGTCTTTAAACTAATTACTGGGGATAAAAATACTGAGAGGCCACCGCTAGGCCAAACTGTAGTTAACTTGAGCCGCAAATTTCTCACACCCCTTCAGCATTCAATCTTAGACCGTGGAATTAAGTTTATTCCCACACCAAAGATAGCTAACTTGAATTATCTCCGACCATCCATTGAACGATTTCAACGAAATCTTAGCTGCACATATTTTTTTCGAAACCACCCCCCACGTGGTGCTAGAACAATGTTTATTCCTAAATCCACGTGGACACCCCCTCAGGCCGCCATCCATCCTGAAATATTGAAAGCATTTGCGAGTATGAATAGCCAAACAGTGAACCTTTCCATAACACACGAAAAGCCTAATCTCACACGAGTGGAACGTGAAGCGTTAAACTTACTTAAGAAAGACGATAGCATTGTTATTAAAAAGAGTGACAAAGGTTCATGTTGTGTCATTCTGAATAGGGAGGATTACGCAGAGAATCAACTGAATAATCCTAAACATTATGCCATTTTACCGAAACCAATTTTCAAAGAATTGATTAAGACATGATTAATAATATTCTTGCCGATTTAGTCAAAACTAGTTATCTCAAACAGAAACAATATGACTATCTGTCTGCCAAACCTGATTGTCGCGAGAGACATTTGTACACTTTGCCTAAAATCCATAAGAATCCAACCAAGGAGTGGTTTATCTCGAATAAAATCTCTAAAGGCCGCCCGATTATATCTGACTGTGGTAGTGAGTCATATGCAGTGTCAGAATACATTGATCATTTCTTACTACCTCTAGCATGCCAACATCGCGCCTACCTTAAAGACACAACCGATTTTGTCAATAAAATAAAAAATCTTCGAGTTCCCTCTAATGCCATTTTAATATCTATCGACGTTTCTTCTATGTATACCAATATCGATAACACTACTGGTTTAACGGCAGTTCGTAAAGGTTTAATAGAAACCCAGATCCAAACAGACCCGACGATGCAATTCTACAGCTTTTAGAGATTTGTCTTAGTCGAAACGATTTCACATTTAATGGTAAAACATATTTACAAACTTCAGGGACAGCAATGGGCAAACGATTCGCCCCTTCGTACGCAAACCTTTTCATGGCAGAGTGGGAACGTGAGGTGTTGCCCCTCTGTCCATTTGACCCACTTTTTTACGGACGCTTTTTGGATGACATTTTTATGGTTTGGACTTATTCTATCGAACAGTTTTGGGAATTCTTTGAAATTCTCAACAACCACCATCCTTGTATCAAACTAACCGCAAACGTGAGTGACAAAAGCATAGACTTTCTCGATACCACAGTCTTTAAG
>NW_008710315.1:461606-472216 GCF_000327385.1 Lottia gigantea | reverse complement strand
ATTGATCATTTCTTACTACCTCTAGCATGCCAACATCGCGCCTACCTTAAAGACACAACCGATTTTGTCAATAAAATAAAAAAATCTTCGAGTTCCCTCTAATGCCATTTTAATTTCTATCGACGTTTCTTCTATGTATACCAATATCGATAACACTACTGGTTTAACGGCAGTTCGTAAAGCTTTTAATAGAAACCCAGATCCAAACAGACCCGACGATGCAATTCTACAGCTTTTAGAGATTTGTCTTAGTCGAAACGATTTCACATTTAATGGTAAAACATATTTACTAACTTCAGGGACAGCAATGGGCAAACGATTCGCCCCTTCGTACGCAAACCTTTTCATGGCAGAGTGGGAACGTGAGGTGTTGCCCCTCTGTCCATTTGACCCACTTTTTTACGGACGCTTTTTGGATGACATTTTTATGGTTTGGACTTATTCTATCGAACAGTTTTGGGAATTCTTTGAAATTCTCAACAACCACCATCCTTCTATCAAACTAACCGCAAACGTGAGTGACAAAAGCATAGACTTTCTCGATACCACAGTCTTTAAGGGAGATTCCATAGCAGAAACAAATGAACTGGATATTAAAGCGTATTTCAAAGAAACTGATACTCATCAACTCTTGCACAAGAGCTCCTTTCACCCAAAACATACCTTTTCTGGTATAATTAAGTCACAAGTTTTACGATTTCATCGAATTTGTACAAGATCTTCTGATTTCAACCAAGTCTGTACGATTGTTTTCTCAAAACTGAAAGAGCGTGGGTACTCTAAACGATTTTTATGAAACATAAAAAATTCCACCTTAGCACAGATAGCAGCTAAAAACAGACTTTATGCCGAAGTACCTCCAGGTTTAAGAAGTGCTCCATGTTTGTCCAGTAGATGTAAAACATGTCCCTTTATATTAGAAACTCATTATTTTGTAAGCAACTCTACGAATAAAAGGAACATCTAACATGTGAACATTCGAATGTAATATATTTAATTTCATGCAAGAAATGCCCCAAACAATATGTAGGAGAAACTAAGAATAATTTACGAACTCGCTTTAATGCTCATAGGTCAGACATCAAATTAAAGAAAGACAAGCCTGTTTCTAATCATTTCAACCTCGACGACCATTCAATAGACGATCTCACCCTAATCCCAATTGAGCGTATAGAAATTGACTTGCCCGAAGATGAAACTATTCCATCAATCTAGGGAGGCCCATTGGATTGAGACATTGAATACAGCAAGACCTATAGGACTAAATATTCATCATAATGTAGGCATAGCACCCTTTGTTGTCCCGTTTAATACAACCAGCAATCGAGCAAGCAAGATAGTTCATGCCCACTATAAGAGCCTTCAAGAGAAATTCCCCCATCTCTATAAGCAGAAAATGATAGTTGCATATTCAAAAAATAAGAACTTAAATGATAATATTGTTCATAGTAAACTAAAAACAATCAGTACGAGTTATTTTTTCTAATTTCACATCAGAATAAGAACAGAACAACCCAATATCAAGACCCTTAATCCTAATTTCTAAATAAAGTGTCTGCTCCACCCTAGGCCTGTACATTTGGGAGAATCAAACCCTCCCTTCCCCGAAATATAATTTTTTTTTTCAATATTGATCTCTATACTACATCTACAAGTATATATACCACCAACTTCTTTATTACTATCTCCTTCATGACATTCACTTACTGATGAAAATATTATATATTCTTTATCTTGTTGACTTTTGTGAATATCAATTGAGGTAAATAAATCAGGATAATATTTTCGTACATTGAGTGAAAAACTGGTATTAACAAAACATAGTTTTACATATTCAAAGTCTAATGTTCTCAAAAACGTATAACTCTTTATTGTGTGTGATTTTTTCACCTATTGAAAGAATATCGTTGTCATTGTCTGGTATTATTGACAATCTAAAGGTGTCTGTATATTTTTCATTTGTTTTAATTTCATACATATGATTAGGCTTGTTGTTTTCATCATTAACTTCCAAATCTTTATTTTCAACATATTCGCCACCATTGATAAATTCGAAAATCTTACGAGCGTTAAAATAGTTAGATGGATGAGAGAAGAAGATTGAATCGATTTTATCTTTTACAGGAAAAAGAATTAGAGATTTACCTCGGAAATTAAAGTTTCCTGAATCATCAAATATGTTTTTAATGTTTCCACTTATATATGAAAATACTTTTATTTTTAATATAAATCCATATCCTTCCAACTGATATATTGTTTCACCGGTAGGAATACATTCAGTATTTCTCACACGGAAAACTGGAAGATTGAAATAATATGATTTTTTATTTTCCTTGAGATGTTTTTCTAATGCGCCTATATTTTTTCCTGTTTTAAAACTTCGTTATCAATAGTAGTTATCTGTTGTTGAATCTCACTATCATAAATATTTTGTATCCGTTGATCAAAATTTGTTAGTTCTTTTTGTAATTCAGTTTTAAATTTAGTTTCTAGAGCAGTTGTTTCCTGTTAATTATCTATTAATTGTTTAAGATCTATTTTTTGTTTTGTTATCTTATCATCTAAATTAGATATTAATGATTTTAAATTTTGAAATTGAGTTTTATCTACTACATTTAGAAGTTGTTGTTTAATAGCATCTATTCCACTGTTATCATTGAGTTTGGTTTCTAATTCAGTTAATTTCTTCATTTATACCTTGTTTAATATTATCTTTTAGTTGTTTAAGGTCTATTTTTTGTTTTGTTATCTTATCATCTAATTTAGATATTAATGATTTTAAATTTTCTAATTGAGTTTTATCTACTACATTAAGTAATTGTTGTTTAATACCAACTATTTGTTTTTGTATTATCAATAAGTTTAGTTTCTAATGTTGTTAATTTATCTTCACTTATACCTGGATTAATATTGGCTATAAGTTGTTTAATATCTACTTTTTGTTTTGTAATCTTATCATCTGAATTAGATATTAATGAACTTAAAGGTTGTAATTGAGTTTTATCTACTACATTAAGTAATTGTTCTTCAATAAAACTTTTTAAACTTGTTACTTCTTGTTGTAATTTAGTATCATCAATAAAATCTTTATTATTATTTTGTCGTTTGAAGTATCTTTTCACATCGCCTATTCTTTCTTTTAAATGTTCTTTATTTACTTCAATTAAATTTAATTGATCCCTTTAATATTTCTTGTTAACAGCATCATAATCATTTTTTGGTAACTTTAAATTAGTTATGGTAAAATTATTCATATCTAAATCACCTTAAAGGGTGTCTCGAATTTGTTCCACAAATTTGCTTCATTTATCCATGTTGTTGTGTTAGGTTTTTTAATATCTAAAGGTAAAGAACCTAATCCAAATTAATTCCCCATTTTTATTAAGTTAAATTTATTAGAATTTCTTCAAATTAACTTAATTGATATAAAACCCAAAGTGAAAGTTGACCACAAAACTTTTGTCCTGGTAATTGAATTTGAAATGATGAACATTTGATTGTTTTTTAGTTAATTATCTCTTCAGTTTGTTCTAATCCAAAAGAATCGAAGAAATAAAAGTTATTTAAATAGTCTTTGTATAAAGCAGAGTGATGAACCTTTTTGATCTGAAGTATGTATATTTGTTATCGCATAAAATTTACCTTTCTTATCCTTGAGATTATTTATTTCATCTCGCATACAATAATAAAACGGTGATATAATTTAACTCATTTGCCCATTTCATAAGTTGAAAGTTTGTAGTTGTATCGGTTCCGTATTTATCGAGACAGATATTCATTTTTAAAAGTCAGTTTATTAAAGTTCGTTTTGATAAAACCTACCTATGATTTGTTCTTTGTCTTGATCGATTAATTCATATGTTGGAGGTGATGTGCTATTTACTTTATCAACGATGAATATTTCGTTTGTCCAAAATCTTACGTATTTGCTTTTATATTTGAAAATACGAACGCGATCCCCGACTTTAATTTGGGTTATATATTTAAGTTATTTATTTCATTTTCGTAGTTATGTTGTGCGTTAATATTTATAATATTTGGATTTTTTGTGGCTTGTGTTGGTGTGACACCTATAGATGAATGAATTTTGTTATTGTATTCATCTACAACCTCTGGTAATATTGTAAGCCATTTTTGAGATTTCAATTCCGTGAACTTTTTGAATAATTTGTTTTTAAGAGTTCTATTATATCTCTCAATAACTACTGCTTTATCTTCATTATTAAATTTCAAACCCAAGTGATTTCATATTTTTATTATATAATTCACTTCCTTTATCTACCCATAACTTTTAAGGTCGTCTGTCAGATTGTTTCATTATTGTTTCAAATGCGTGTTCGACTGATAAACCTGTTTTGTTTCTGAGAGGAATAACCCAAGTATATCTTGTGAACAAATCTATAACGGTTAAACAATATTTATATCCTCTTTCAACAGGCATATCAATTAAATCTGCTGACCATATTTCATCTTTAAAGAACACTTTGACTTTTGTTTGTTTTTTCTAAATTCTTTGTGAATTTCATCTGCTATTCCCATACCCATTTTCATCTTTGCTTTCAAGAGTTTAATAATTAATGCTCTTTGAATTCTCTCTTTGAAAGTTGGATTTGGAATATTTTCAAGTTCGATTATCATTTGTTTGTCTGCTTCGTGTCTGGATGTTATGTCTTTATTTCTGTATAGTATGTCGTGTTTAAGTGCAGCGGCGTCAACTCTATTAACGGGTTCTTCACCTGGTTTGGGTTTATCGTTTTCGTCTAATCGCAGATCTAACCTTGTAACTGGACCAGTATAATTATGACCGGGAAGATGCTTTTCTCCGGGGTATTTTGTCCATGGAAATCCGGGAAGAGAGCCTAATGATTTTCGAATGTCAGAACCGAAATAAGTATTAGTAGTTTGAGCAATTATCATTGACATTTTTATCCAATAATTTTAAAACCATTGCCTTTTTTGTTTTCTAATCTTTTATTTCGCATTTCTCTTATGTTGTAATTCTTTTAACTAGTTAGATCTTTTCACTGTTTCGTTTATATTTACTCCTGCTTTTGCTACAGATCCAACAGCTTGCGCTTCTGAGGAAATGAGGAATTTGTTGTTTGAGACAAAGTTTGCTACTTTTGGGATGAGAGATGATAGAGCTAAGAAGAAACCATCTCCTTCGAATTTGTGTTGTTCGTGTTTTAAAATTAAACTCATTCTGTTTTTAAATGTGTTAATTTGAAGATATTATTGTCCTGGGGCGCTTAGGGGTTGGTAAACTTGTACCCCTATAGGCTCCGGGTTTATCAACTGCGTGCCTGGTGGGGTTGTTTGTTTGGTGGGCTTGTGGGCGCCGCAGGTGAAAGAGCAGCATAAGAGCTTATAGATAGGGGGCGGTTTTTATATTTTATAAAAAAAATTTAAAAATATAAAAAGTGCCCCCTATCTATAAGCTCTTATACTACTTTTAGTATTCAGTTTATTTGTTTCTGCTATGGAATCTCCCTTAAAGACAGTGGTATCGAGAAAGTCTATGCTTTTGTCACTCACGTTTGTGGTTAGTTTGTGGAAAGGTGGTTGTTGAAATTTCAAAGAATTCCCAAAACTGTTCGATAGAATAAGTCCAGACCATAACAATGTCATCCTAAAGCGTCCGTAAAAAAGTGGGACAAATGCACAGAGGGGCAATACCTCACGTTTCCACTCTGTCATGAAAAGGTTTGCGTACGAAGAAGCGAATCGTTTGCCCATAGTTGTCCCTGAAGTTTGTAAATATGTTTTACCATTAGAATTGCATCGTCGGGTCTGTTTGGATCTGGGTTTCTTTAAAAGCTTTATGAACTGTCGTTAAAACCGCAGTGTTATCGATATTGGTATACATAGAAGAAACGTCGATAGAAATTAATATAGCATTAGAAGAATTCGAAGATTTTTTATTTTATTGACAAAATCGGTTGTGTCTTTAAGGTAGGCGCGATGTCGATAAGCAAGAGGTAGTAAAAAATGATCAATGTATTCTGACGCTGCATACGACTCACTACCCAGTCAGATATAATCGGACGACCTTTAGTTGGATTCTTATGGATCTTAGGCAAAGTGTACAAATGTCTTTCACGACAATCAGGTTTGGCGACAGTAGTCATATTGTTTCTGTTTGAGGTAAGTAGTTTTGACTAAATCAGCAAGAATACTGTTAAATCATATTGGCAGTTTCTTTAAAAATTGGTTTCGGTAAAATGGCATAATGTTTAGGATTATTCAGTTGATTCTCTGCTTCTGAAACGTAATCCTCCCTATTCAGAATGACATAACATGAACCTTTGTCACTCTTTTTAATATGCTATCGTCTTTCTTAAGTAAGTTTAATTCGTCACGTTCCACTTTGTCACTCTTTTTAATGACAATATGTCCTCTTTCTTAAGTAAGTTTAATTCGTCACGTTCCACTCGGCTTTTCGTGTGTTATGGAAAGGTTCTCTGTTTGGCTATTCATACTTGCAAATGCCTTCAACATTTCAGGATGATGGCGCCTGAGGGGGTTTCCAATTTGATTTAGGAATAAACATTGTTCTAGCACCACGTGTGTGGTGGTTTCGAAAAAAATATGTGCAGCTAGGATTTCGTTGAAATCGTTCAATGGTGTTCGGATATAATTTAAGTTGGCTACTTTCGGTGTCGAAAGTCGAATGCTGAAGGGGTGTGAGAATTACTCGATGCTTGAAGCTGGTGTATCCAAAACAAATAAATATTGTTTGCCGTTTCTGGAGACCAATGCAGATAATCAACTGGTTCGAATTCTTCTTCATACGTGGTAAGATTGTTGCGCTGTTGTGCTTTCTTTATGCCCTTTTCGGGTTATTTATGTGATATTGTTTTAATCAGTGTTTGTTGCTATCCCTTTGGGGTGTTTTTCTATGATATTCTGTTTATTTTTATGCATAGTAATGCAACTGTTTTAGTGTTCATTAAACTCACTTTTATAGTAAATATTTTAACGTATTCAGGTGTTATAAGTTCGTTTTTGGTGCTGGTTCACTTTAATACATTCAATTTCATTTGGTTCATATGACGTGTTCATTGAAATAAAATGAATTGAGTTTTACTTCTTACATCAACAGGTTGTATTTATTATAAACATACCCAGTTTATACTTGACGCTGACGAAACCAGCGCAGGACCCTGTTACATTGTAAAGTTATTATGATACATATATGTAAGAAAATTATTTTTCTAAAACAATTGTTAACTGTTTTTTTTTTTGTCATTTTTCATTTGGTGGTTGTTGGAGCGAGACTATTGGATTGGGAATAATAAAAATAAGCGTTTTGATATATATCATAAAGCATCTGTCAGAGCGGCGCCAGTGGGGGTATTTGCTTGCCCCCTCCCGCTTAGAAAAATTTTGCCTGGAAATATTTTCTGACTGTACAAAATCAATTCCATATTTCGCTCACAGAAGTTCAATAAGAGGCTTTTAACGCCTCTTGCCGTATTAAGTGAGTATGCCCTATATTTTTCAGTCCCATTCTCGGGAGGTTAGCGCCACCACAAACATCTACACATACCATATCATTTATACAAAGGACGGATGTTACTCTTGGAAGGCTAATGGTGGGTTATTGTTCTCTTGTACTCTCTGTTTTGAGTTTGGCACGCTTTTTTAAGGAGTTTCCAGAATAGAATTCGCAGATCCCAAAACACCGCTGTCGCTCTGAAAATGGGATTTTTCACAGTTTTTACTGTGCAAGAAATAAAACTATTCAAATGAATTGCATATATTTAATTACCGACACCAACAGAGACAATAGAACCATAAAGTGCACCACAAGAATTAAATGTAAATAATAATAATAATAAATGACAATCACATATTTTATGATATAGAAGTATTACAATAGAACTTGAAACATACTGTTACTCAGAGTTTCACGATGTACGATCTTCAGAAACTGCCCTTTTTGAGCCTGCGTCCCTACTAAAGGTCTGTTATAATATTTCTATACCGGTCAACAATGGATGTATTGAACACTATTGTAATAGTGAAAATATTTTGTTATCCTAGACAGTTTTATACTGTATCTAAATTGTTTAAACAGTGTTGTTATGAAAGGTTTGTTTTTGTAAATCATCTGCCCCTCCGTATAGTTTATCACACATTGTAGTGGTCATAGAGCAGAGTGGTCAGAAACTTTTACATTGAGAATTTAACAGATAATAGCTTAAAAAGAGGAGAAAAGCGAAGGAAAATGAAATTTAATCATTTGGCATCCATTTCTATCGTAAATACAAGAGGTTTTCAATCATTATTGTATTTCTTATCATCTGTTATTTTTAATTAAAAGTTTGTGAAACAGGCCCTGTCCTGCACTTTAAATTTGATCAAATAAGATAGGACAAGGAAAAAATATAATTTGACAATCTCTTGAATATTTTGCGGAGAATAATAGGATATCATTAACCAAATCTTCTAAAAAATCGCCTGACTCGTATTCTGAACCTGCGTTGACGACGACGGATACCATATCTTCTTACGATTCTCCTGATAACTCTTTTGGACCTTCGTTGTCTACGTCCAATACGACCAAAACGACGGCCTCTCAATGTCCTCAGTATATTCCTAAACATTTTTCTGATATGGTAATGTGGATGGTGACTATGGTGATGTTCTGAAAACAAAATTGACAAATTATTCTTTACAATTATTATAGCAATTGTAATAGTTTTAGTACCTAATATTGAAATAAATATGCCATAATATATGGCTTAATCACACCCTTAAAGATATCTCCTGATAGCTGGGTACCGGGATATTTATTTCAACTCAGATATCGATAATGATATCAAGACAAAACCTTTTTCACAGTCACACTGAAACTTCATTCCCGTGGTAGGACAACAAGTTCCACCATTGAGACAAGGATCACTGTCACATTAAGACTAAAGCATGTCTCTTATAATTTAAGAAAATTGTAAACGTTATTAAAAAGCCATCGTTCTCGAGTACTTTGAAAACTCGTTAGAAAACACAGTCCCTAGAAAATTATTCGTCATTTCCAATTAAAATAATTATTACAAACCCATACCACATGTTTTACCCTTGAAACCTCTAGGACAATCACAGCTAAACTTCCCTCCAGTTGTAGGACAACAAGTACCACCATTATGACAAGGATGACTGTCACAAGGATTTATTGCTAATGGAAGATAAAGCAAAAAATCACATTAAGACCAAATTAACGTAAATCTCGTAAATCTCTTAAAGTTTTAAAAACGATATTAAAAAGCCATCGTTCTCGAATTCTTTGCAAACTCATTAGAAAATTATTAGTGATTTCCAATGAAAATAATTACTACAAACCTATATCACATGTTTTACCCTTGAAACCTCCAAGACAGTCACAGCTAAACGTCCCTCCAGTTATAGGACCACAAGTTCCACCATTATGACAAGGATGACTGTCACAAGGATTCATTGCTAATTCAAGATAAAGCACAAAACTCACATTAAGACCAAGTTAAATCTCTTATAATTTTAGAAAATTGTAAACGTTATTAAAAAGCAATCGTTCACAAATTCTTTGCGAGCTCATTAGAAGACACAGTTTATGGTAGAATTTTAAGAAAATTATTTGATTTCAAATGATAATAATGATTACAAACCTGCAGAACATGTACACCGAAATTCTATTGCAGTTATAGCTTCACAAGTTCCATTGTTGAGACAAGGATCACTGTCACAAGGATTTATTGCTAATGAAAAATAAAGGGCAAAGCTCATATTTAAGACTTAAGGTAAATCTCTTATAGTTTTAGATCATTGTAAACGTTATTAAAGAGGCATTGTATTAGAAAAATACTCATTAGAAAAAACAGTTCATGGTTGCATTTCAACAAAATTATTTGATTTCCAAAGATAATAATAATTACAAACCCGTTTCACATGTTTCACCCTCGAAACCTTCAGAACAGTTACACTGAAACTCTATTGCAGTTATAGGTTCACAAGTTCCATTGTTCAGACAAGGATCACTGTCACAAGGATTTATTGCTAATGAAAAATAAAGGGCAAAGCTCACATTTAAGACTTAAGGTAAATCTCTTATAGTTTTAGACCATTGTAAACGTTATTAAAGAGGCATTGTATTAGAAAACTACTCATTAGAAAAAACAGTTCATGGTTGCATTTCAACAAAATTATGTGATTTCCAAAGATAATAATAATTACAAACCCGTTTCACATGTTTCACCCTTGAAACCTTCAGAACAGTTACACTGAAACTTCATTGCAGTTATAGGTTCACAAGTTCCATTGTTGAGGCAAGGATCACTGTCACAAGGATTTATTGCTAATGAAAAATAAAGGGCAAAGCTCTCATTAAAGACTTAAGGTAAATCTCTTATACTTTTAGATTATTGTAAACGTTATTAAAGAGGCATTGTATTAGAAAAATACTCATTAGAAAAAAACAGTTCATGGTTGCATTTCAACAAAATTATTTGATTTCCAAAGATAATAATAATTACAAACCCGTTTCACATGTTTCACCCTCGAAACCTTCAGAACAGTTACACTGAAACTTTATTGCAGTTATAGGTTCACAAGTTCCATTGTTGAGGCAAGGATCA
>NW_008710315.1:452678-456507 GCF_000327385.1 Lottia gigantea | reverse complement strand
TAGTTTTAGACCATTGTAAACGTTATTAAAGAGGCATTGTATTAGAAAAATACTCATTAGAAAAAACAGTTCATGGTTGCATTTCAACAAAATTATTTGATTTCCAAAGATAATAATAATTACAAACCCGTTTCACATGTTTCACCCTCGAAACCTTCAGAACAGTTACACTGAAACTCTATTGCAGTTATAGGTTCACAAGTTCCATTGTTGAGACAAGGATCACTGTCACAAGGATTTATTGCTAATGAAAAATAAAGGGCAAAGCTCACATTTAAGACTTAAGGTAAATCTCTTATAGTTTTAGATCATTGTAAACGTTATTAAAGAGGCATTGTATTAGAAAAATACTCATTAGAAAAAACAGTTCATGGTTGCATTTCAACAAAATTATTTGATTTCCAAAGATAATAATAATTACAAACCCGTTTCACATGTTTCACCCTCGAAACCTTCAGAACAGTTACACTGAAACTTTATTGCAGTTATAGGTTCACAAGTTCCATTGTTGAGACAAGGATCACTGTCACAAGGATTTATTGCTAATGAAAAATAAAGGGAAATACTCACTCACTCATTAAGACCAAGGTAAATCTCTTATAGTTTTAGAAAATTGTAAACGTTGTTAAAGAGTCATTGTATTCAAAGATATACTTCATGATGGAATTTCAAGAAAAATATTTGTGATTTCCATTGAAAAATAATAATTACAAACCTATACAAGATTGAGTCCTAACGTCACAAACTTCACCATTCATACAATTAAGATCTGAACAACGAGAACCTCCTAATGGATAATAAAGCATAGATAGTTTCCTAAGCAAGATAAAACATGTACATAAAAACATGTATTGATTTAATTCTCTTGATACTTTTAGCATCATGAATCATGTTTAATTGGTCATGTTACGAGCAATACACCTTTCAAAAGTGTTCATCGAATTAAAATCTAAATCACATCATATTATACCAAAATCGGTTGAAAACTGCAGCTTCATTGTCAATTGACCAATGCCGCATTTAAACATCCGGTTTCGAGGCTTATTTAGAGTTAAATCCCTTTGACAGGGAGCAATTATTGATTTATATTTCCGTTAGTTTCCGTGAATTTCCGGATTATGTAAATGAAGTAGGTCACGTTACCTTATATGGTAAACGTTCAAGAATGCAGAAGTTGACTTTACAACTCTCAAGAATACAGTGGTCGAACTTACATCTTTCACGAATGCAAAGTCAGGAAGACATAGTTGATAATGTCAATAATGCAAAGTTAAGAATTCATTTTCTTAAAGGAAAGTTTGAATGGTGTCTGATGTGAAATAAAGTTTGAAAAGTAAACAATCAACATCTCTACTTTGTAATAAGTACATTGACTTTTTGACTTTAGGAAGGTTTATTTTGTAATTGTGTAATGTTGAAATATGATTTCGAAAAGTCGAGGCCTTGTTTTCAAGTTTGACTTTGTTAATACTTCTGGCAACGATCCCCCTCCATATATCACGTCTCAATAGTCAAAATGGGGTAAAATAAAAGAGATATAAATGGTATGAAGAGACTTCCGATTCAGGCGATATTTCAGAGACTTAAGACAATTGACTAACCTACCAAGTTTCGATAAGATGCTACTTATATGTACGTCCCACTTACAGTTTGTTTGAAAAGTTAATCCTAAATGCTTGTGAAATGACACTTCCTTAATTGGTATGTTGTCCAGTTGTAGTGTTCGCAGTGGAGGGCAGAGTCTGGTAGTGAGTGCGAGTGTTTCGGTCGTCAGTGGGTTGAAAGAGACCAGCCACGTTTTCGCCCATTCGTTTATTCGTTCCAAGTCTCGGTTCATTAAATCCGCGCATGCAGTTGGATCATCAATCCGCATATAAATGCTAGTATCGTCTGCAAAAAGTTTAGTATTAGATCGGATATCGTTGACAATGTCGTTTATGTATATAAGGAAAAGTAAAGGCCCCAAGTACAGAGCCCTGCGGCACTCAGGGACTCAGAGTCCTGGACTCAGAGGAAACACTACTTACCACCACGGAATGTTTTTTTTATGGTCAAGGTAATTCTTAAACCATGTAAGTAGGTCTCCCCTGATTCCAGACGCATCCAGCTTGTGAGAGAGTCCAGCATGCCAAACTCTGTCAAAAGCTTTACTAATGTCGCAGAGCACTGTCCTTGTGTATTGCCCCTGATCGATGACTTGACAAAAGAAGTGTGTAAGATCGATTAGTTGGTAGGTAATGGAGTGCCCGTGCAGAAAGCCGCTTTGCATGCAAGAGATCAGTGAATTTGTTTTCAGGAAATTATAGACATGTTTGTATACACATTTTCAAATATTTTCACAAGGATGCTTAGCAGAGAAATTGGTCTACAGATCGATGGGTCGTCTTTTTTTTAGAATGGCTGTTACATTTGCAAATTTCCAGATAGAGGGGACGCGTTTGGTTGAGAGAGAGAGAGATTGAAGAGAGTACAGAGAGGAGTGGATATTTCAAGGGATATTGACTTCAGGAGTTTACCACTTATGTTATCGGGGCCACTGGCTTTGTTGGTGTCCATGCTTAAGATCATGTCTTTAACTTCCTGTGGAGTTATCTGTATGTGACAGAGTGAGTTCGCTATGCGATCGATAGCAGGAAGTTGTGCATTTATAGAGTCGAGTTGTGATTGTTTAATAAAGAAATTATTTAAACAATTGGTCTTATCAATTGGAGTAGTGGACAAGACGCCATCATTGAAGACAAGAGGTGGTAGTTGAGCTTTAGGGACATCTGAACTTTCACAAACGAGTTGACAATATGCCTTGGTTCCAAAATTAATTAATTTTGTTGTCCAAATTGTTATAATATTCTTTTTTGCATTTCGAATTAAGCCAATATATTTATTTCTAATAAGTCCAATTGATGCTAATGTTCTTCAGAGTAGCAACCCAAAGAGAGCAACCCCGCCACCCCGTCCGTCTTGTCTGTCTTTTCTGATGGGTGCATGGAAGCTGGGGATAGAAAGTGTGTCGGAAGGTACGTTTTTGTCAAGCCATGTCTCTGTTAATAGTATGAAATCATATTCTTCTGAAGTTCTGCGATAATTGTGTCTCGTTTGTAGCGTATAATCCTTACATTTAGATGTACAAGTGAAACACAAGAAGATGGACCAGGATTTGTCTCGATATCGCCGGAGAGTTTTAGGATCAATTCAAATAAAGATGAGATCAGATAACGAATGTGTAATTTAAAAAGGTAACATTTGAAATGGTTTTGGGATGCATCAAAAACAAGAGTAGAAAAATAGCTAACATATATACAACTATGTACAGATGTTATAGATAAGCCAATCTTTTTTACTAATATGACAATATAACTTCATTTCCAATGTCTGTTTTAAACTTTAAAAATATATCCGATATTGAAACATATGATTCCTATGAATAGGAATAGACTGTCAAATCTAAATAAACTAAAGCAACATATTGGCGAAACATTGATAGCAGCCAATGAACTTTTCAGCAGTCTTAATGACATGGGAGTAGGAACTCATACAATTTTAAGTCAGATAGGCGATTTTACAAAATATATTCATTAAAATGTATGAAATTATAAAAACAAACGTCTATCATGAAATGGAAGATGAAGAAGAAGTCACTAGTCGCAGGGGCCTCAAGTGTTAAAGCATATTTTGCGATTAATGACGTCATGGTTTTTCAGCTAACGCCCAGGTGGAAGATCAGTTTAATGTTTGACAGAAGCCGACTTTTTCAATTAATTTTAGTCTGCTATGTGCCACACGCTATTAAATTTATTTATATAAACACCATTCTCTGTCATCTTCATGTATT
>NW_008710315.1:450291-451410 GCF_000327385.1 Lottia gigantea | reverse complement strand
TACTACTACAAGGGTATTAACCAAATCGACTCATAACTTCCCTGAAGAAATTTTACGGCTGCCATCATATACTAATTGAATAATATAAAATATATGTTTCTACTATCGTCGCAAATGTTGTTTACCGACCAAGTTTAAACTTGTCATCATAATGATATGTTGAGCTGCTATGACCATACATGATGCGACGTCACCCTTTGATCTTTGCGGACCAATATCCAACTTACTGGTATGAGGGAAATTTTCCGAAATGTAAGTCAGTTTCACCGAAAATTGATGGAAGTGTTTATTTCAAATACAAAATTTCCAAACATTACATTTCTATGAACCAAAATACATTTTAAGACAAATCACATGCAATTGAAAATTTATAAAATTGTGGATATTTGTGAAATGGGAGAAAATAAATTCAATTTTGGGGTTACTGTCGTCAGAAAGTAGTCATAATATATACGATGATATGCAATGTCTTTTTCAAACATATTTAGGACAGGCCATGTCGGGTGAAATGCCATGTAACAAGATACCTAACAAAATAATAATCACTCAGCAGTGGTTTTAAACCCATTTTTGTATGTGTCACCAAATCGAATCAGCGTAAAAATGATGTCCCCAAATATCGAAAGCGTATCTATGATTGGATACCAGGCACGTTCTCGCATAGTTTGATAGTAATAATTCTCTGAGTACTCCTAGACAATGTTAATTTAGGCTGTGTATAGTGCAGTCATCATATGATATATTGTATATAATGTAGTTCGAAAGTTTTTATTTTTCACAGCACGTGACTGGCTTTGGCGCATCTAATGTCCCAAAGAAAAGTGCAAATGTCCATACCTTGGGACATGTCCCTGTGGTTCAAAACCTACGACTTAATAGAATATACCATGAATGTGCTTGCATGAAAATAAACATCGATATCACTTACGTTTTTACCACTCCTAATCATTGACGTTTTTATTTTTCACAGCATGTGACTGGCTTTGACGCATGTAATGTCCCCAAAGAAAAGTGCAAATGTCCATACCTGGGGACATGTCCCTGTGGTTCAAAACCTACGACTTAATAGAATATATCCTGAATGTGCTTGCATGAAAATAAACATCAATATCACTTAGG
>NW_008710315.1:447381-448257 GCF_000327385.1 Lottia gigantea | reverse complement strand
GTATAAGAAACCAGGATATATATATTTACATAAAATCCAAAAAGAAGTCTGACAAAAGTAGAATATAGTTAAGTTAGATCAATAACGCCGATAAAGATAGTTGTTAATTTTTACTGCCAAGTTGTTTCAATTTCATATTTTCAAGGCAAAGTAACAATACAATAAACAACGATATGACGTCATGATATTGTCTTTAGGAGATATATTAATATGATGGATTTACATTAATGGAAAAAGAAAAATAAACAAAATGTACATAAAGATCAAACTAATCCGTTTAATTTAGGCTTTAGTTTCTCAATAAAATATTACTCCTTGATTCCCTTTTGTAGGTTGTCTTGGCTGGACATTTTGTAGAATGGAAATACCATAAAATTTGGGGATATTCCCCTTGCACAGACATCAATGTGTTCACTCAACGGAATCATTCTCGTTTTAGGATCCTGGATTTGTTGTCTATGAATGATCATTCTGTTCCGTAAATTATTTGTACAGCCAATATAAAGCTCGTTGCATCCACAACATGTGATCACATATATAACAAACTTGACCAGTTGAGAATTTAAAAGATGATTCTTCAATCAGATATTTGCATAACCCGCAGAGTTTGCCATTACATTTGAGTACTTGGCAGTTATTCTCTTGGGTTTTGAAATTGGCTCTTGTCAGAATACTTTTCAAATTTTTGGGCTGTCTTTTTGATTGAAAACTACTAATTAACTATCAGTTAATCGATCTCAATCTTTTGTCAAGCCATACATCAAAAGCAGTATATCTTTATGTCTATAGATATTCGAGGTTTGGAAACTAGTCGTTGTTGTATCGCGGATTTGGTTTGGATATACGTCCACTACGCGTGATTACTGGTTGCTGAGG
>NW_008710315.1:407905-445749 GCF_000327385.1 Lottia gigantea | reverse complement strand
ACCACCCCCCCCCCCCCAGTCTCCATCCACGTCGAGACGTGTATCCAGACCTCCCCCCCCCCCCCTCGAACCAGATCCCAGTCCGTTCCCAACAACTACCAAACCAGTACCAATCACACCGTCGACAACCATTATATCCGCTATACCAAACCGTATTATCACCAAACCAAGGACAAATCATTATGGAAGCTACCTGCTCTAAAGAAATCTACCTTAATTATTGGATCATCTTACCTGAATCGAATTACCAAAACCAGTTCAGACACTGAAATACATTCTTACCCCGGTGCCCAAATCCATCACATACAGTCAATCCTGTAATCATACGACCACGATCCCAAACCTACTACCATTATTCTTCATGAAGGCCTCAACAACCGTGATCAGCTACCAAAAACCTCCTTTAACCAAGCCCAGAAATTAATCGCTACAGCCAACAAAACCTTCCCAAACTCCAAGATCCTCTTCACATGTGTACCCATTTCAAATAAAATCTCGAAGAAAGCACAACAGAACCTCAGCACCCTCAACAACATGATAATGGAGTCCAGTATCAACAGCGCAACAATCTTACCACCCTACGAAGAAGAATTCGAACCAGTTGATTATCTTCATTGGTCTCCAGAAACCGCAAACAGCATTTATTTGTTTTAAATACACCAGCTTCAAGCATCGAGTAAGTCTTTAAACTAACTACTGGGGATAAAAATACCGAGAGGCTACCGCTAGGCCAAACTGTAGTTAACTTGAGCCGCAAAACTCTCACACCCCTTCAGCATTTAATCTTAAATTAAATTATCCCCGACTATCCATTGAACGATTTCAACGAAATCTTAGCTGCACATATTTTTTTCGAAACCACAACCAATGGTGCTAGAACAATGAATATTCCTAAATCCACATGGACACCCCCTCAGGCCGCCATCCATCCTGAAAAAGCCTAATCTCTCACGAGTGGAACGTGAAGCGTTAAACGTACTTGTTTGACAAAGGTTCATGTTGTGTCATTCTGAATAGGGAGGATTACGTTTCAGAAGCAGAGAATCAACTGAATAATCCTAAACATTATGCCATTTTACCGAAACCAAATTTCAAAGAAACTGCTAACATGATTAATAATATTCTTGCCGATTTAGTCAAAACTAGTTATCTCAAACAGAAACAATATGACTATCTGTCTGCCAAACCTGATTGTCGCGAGAGACACTTTGTACACTTTGCCTAAAATCCATAAGAATCCAACCAAAGAGTGGTTTATCTCGAATAAAATCCCTAAAGGCCGCCCAATTATATCTGACTGTGGCAGTGAGTCATATGCAGTGCCAGAATACATTGATCATTTCTTACTAACTATAGCATGTCAACATCGCGCCTACCTTAAAGACATAACCGATTTTGTCAATAAAATAAAAAATCTTTAGAGTTCCCTCTAATGCTATTTTAATTTCTATTGACGTTTCTTCTATGTATACCAATATCGATAACACTACTGGTTTAACGGCAATTCGTAAAGCTTTTAATAGAAACCTAGATCCAAACAGACCCGACGATACAATTCTACAGCTTTTAGAGATTTGTCTTAGTCGAAACGACTTCACATTTAATGGTAAAACTTATTTACAAACTTCAGGGACAGCAATGGGCATTCGTAAGCAAACCTTTTCATGGCAGAGTGGGAACGTGAGGTGTTGCCCCTCTGTCCATTTGACCCAGAAACAAAAAACGACGAACTTCATTCACATTAATATATATACTCTATTATTTTATAATTATTAAAATTGTAATTAGTATTAATTTATAAAAATCATTTTGATGTAGCTGAATTTCACCTCGGCCTGTGCTTTCGTAACTTCAATTATATGTTGTTGTTACAACCACTCTAACCAAGAGCCTATAAATTTTAATATTTCTATAAGTATGCCAATGAACAAATGATAAACGAATTTTGATATTCCAAATCCTACATTCAAATTATTTGATAAAGATGAAATATGGTCAGCTGATTTAATTAATACACCTGCAGTTAAAAGAGGATTTAAATATTGTTTAACGGTTACAAATTTATATACAAGATATGCATCGATTATTCCTTAGGAAAAACAAAACATGATTTTCAGTCAAACATGCTTTTGAAACGATCATGAAACAATCTAGTAGTAAACCACAGAAATTATGGGTTGAATTGTTAGTGAATAGACCTCGGCGGTGTGGTTGTCGGTTCTTCCTCTGTGGTGACATAGGGTTTGCAATATTTTAAATTGACTAAAGGACTAGCTGAAAATGCAAAATATTTGACTTAGGTGAGCCCCATTTGAAGTTTTCTTTTAATTGAGCCTCTCGGTATTCTTTATTGTAGAGAAGTACCTGCTAATATAGTTTTAGTTAATCCCAAATACTCCTGTCCATGTGCTTGGCAGCTCACTATTTTCTATCATATCCTGCTGAACAGACACAGACCCATCGCCCCATTGTTCTAGTGTAAGTTTGTGTTAAGTGTGAAGAAGTTCCTAAAAAATTCTATGTAAAGCACTGGCCAAGTTCACAAATAAAGAGATAAATGTTCAATACAAGATAAGGTGAAGTTAACATAGTTAGTATTAAGCTCAAAAAACACCCACCCACAAAAGTCTATAATATGAAAGTTTTCTTGTTACCAGTTCTAAAAGAAGAGAGTATGAATAGGTTCTGAAAAGATAAACATCTATATATAAGGATTAGAATATATTATACTTAATGAGCTAGAAAATAGAGAGGGGGGTCAAGTATTATTGGATTCAATGGGATCGAGTCTACCACGGACCAGAAAATTACTAAGGTTTTTATTGCGCTTATAGGCAATTACAAGTCGTTTGGTATATACATTTGGAAATCTGTTCTGTAATTCACTGTAATACTGTTTGACGATGGATACAGGTTTTGGCAGCTGTATGATTAAAGGTGGCAACAAATGGAATCATTTGATTATCATGCTGGATGTTAAGTCCATTTGGAGCCACTGTTTGGAGTTGGTCCATCCAGTAGCTTTCTCTCTGTAATCTTTTGGTTTGATAAGATCAGAGTCAGAAATTGATTCAATAGGCATGATAAGAAGGTCTTCAATGGAATGGTCAGGTAAATTAAAATGATGAGAAATTGGTCTATTTTTGCTATGAATTATATCAAAGCGATGGCCGCTAAATCGAGTTCGCCACGTTTTCTGGGTTTCGCCGACGTATTGTTTGTCACATTTTTTACACGAAATTAGGTAAATGATATTTTTATCCGTACACGTGAGACGTTCTTTAATTTCAAATATTTTTCCGTTTTTTTTTATTTTAAAAATAATGAGACATATGATTATGTTTACAGGTGCGACACCGAGAACCTCTACATTGTATTGCGCCAAAGTTATTTATTGGAGGAGGGGATTCATTAATTTTCAAAAGGTCCAAAACAGTGTCATTTTTAATTTTGTGCAAGAATCGTTTGGAATAGCCCCTCTCTCTTAATTTACTGAAAACTAGTACTAGTAACTCAAAAATGTAGTTTGTGTAATTTCTTCCTGTCAACTTGTTTAACCAAATGGTCTAGTCTAAAGAAAACAAACTCAAAATATAGTTTGATTCTTCTTACATTGCAAGCGTGTTGCTTTTTACAATTGCACATTTTCCTTTCATGTGCACCAATATTCTTCATTCGCCAGTTAATGGAGTATACGACCTCCATCATGAACTAATTGAATAATATAAAATATATGTTCTATTATTATCATGGCAGATGTTTTTGTTTAACGATCAGGTTTGATCTTGTCATCACAATAATATGTGAAATGCCACCAGATGTTTATATATTAGTACATGGCTGTAAGTTTTGTTCTGCTTCCATCTTTCATATCTAGTATTTTAACTCTTATCACTTGATACCACTTTTCATCAATAAATGCTTCCTCATGGATGGGGTTGTTAGCAATATTTTTTTTTCTTGTGATATAACAATTATTGTAATCAGTTACGTCCCTTGAACTTTTAAAATTCATCAGTATTATAAAGTCGCTTCTTTTTATTTTGTAGGCACGTTCCTATTTTTAGTATTTGTTTTGCTTACTCTTCTACACACCTGGTACCACTTTTCAATATGAAATACTTACTCACTTATGATTGATAAACATCCTCATGTGAAAAGTAAATATCGGTAGGCCTACTTGGTTTTGTTATTGAAGTAATATATCTTGCTGTACTAACGTGAGTTTGGTTGGTTACAAATACTTAAAAGGACAATATTACTGTTACTTGATGTCGATGCTTTTTGCATGCTTCTGTAACAGTAGTTTCTGAAATTAAGTACAATTAAACAGATTTTAATGTTTTGAAATGTTTTCCGTGGCAGCTGCAACCAACCGAAGCTATTCTATATCACTGTGCATCGACTACTCGGAGAGGTTTCTAAATCGCATCAATTTGCTACATTCCGATTTTCAATCAGACGTCTGTGGTTGGGTGCTCAAGTCATTTTTTGTTTTTATTGCTAGAACAACTCAAAAACCGACATATTTAATGAATTAAAAAGGTATATTTATGCATATAACGTTTTGAATTAGAAAGATTTTTTTAGAGAAATTACAATTTTAAGATTAAAATTTACACAATTTGTTTCCATGCCAATAATTATTATCCGCCGATGCAAATATTTCGAAAAATGAAATAATGTTTTTTTCACTCACTTAAAGTTACACTTGTCATGTATCATTTTTTAAAGTTCCATTTTACAAGATTTTATTTTTTTGGATTTTTTGGATAGATATCACAAATTTATAATGTCATACACAGAGTTAAACCTAAATTGCTTTCCTATAGTATGAGTGACAGTCAGAACTTTAGACGCCAATAGTGTAATTAGCACTCCAATAGTTACTTTAAGGCGCCACTAGTGAAATTAGGGCTCCAATAGTGAAACACAAACAAACCACACAATTTTGAATTCATAGAGTAACCGTGATTTTCGCACCATTGCGCTCCATTGTCAGTTTAACGGGTTCAGTTTTATCCATTTGCGGTTTTTCATCATCATCGCCTGTTGATGCGGATTTTCTAGTCTTTTTTTCCCTGGACAACATCATCTACAACTTTCAATAGCTATGTACTGGTTCTCTTGTACCTAAAATGAAATGCATTCACAACTAATAATAATAATATTAATAATAATCGCTTTTACCCAAGGCGAAATTCGGCGTGTTTTTCAATTTCGCACTTGACACAAATTGTGCGAATTCTTATATCATCAAGTGCAGTTATAGAAACTAGTACACATCCCAGGGCATTGGTTTTTAAGGATTGGTGTCGTTACCAAACGGGTCACTCGAGAATCAAAATCATTTTTCGAAATTCACGAATAATGTCGGTCAAAATACACGAAAGGTTTTTTTAGTTAATTTCACGAATCGGGATGATGGAATGGATACCCCTCGCATATACGCATATTCAGTGCAACATCTCGTTATTTATTTAGACATTTTTATGTTTTAGAATTTACACTTTAAACTAAGCAATTTATTATAATTATAACTCACCTTAGAGACATATACTTTTCGTATAGCAAGACACCTGGCTGCTTTTCTTGGTTTGGTCCAATTTCGACAGTTTTCGGTGTCAGATCTCTGTGTGGAAATCCACTATTATTCGTCTTTGACAGCCCTTCACTATATTTTAAATGTTTTACACCATTCCGTAATATGATGCTGAAATTTGATGTATCGACGATTTATAACGAGTGGTGTTCTTTGCTGCATCGTAAACAAAAGTTGACCCCATTCAGATAAAACACAGTGTCTATTAACTTTTGGGGCCCAGAGCATGTCCTCCTGATCTCTCGTTATTATATCTGCCTTTTTCTTATGTACACCAATTCCACCAAGGACCGCATTTTGGCATCTAATATCTTTCGCAGTGGTAAGAAGTTGAAATCTGTATTAAAATTAATATTTCCGCCATTTTCTCTCATGAAATACTGTATGGACATTAATACAGGCCTAATTGGCCTCTTCATATAGGTCAAAACTAATGGCGCGTTTTCGGAGTTTATCCTTTACTTATATTATGCCATAACAGTTAGATTGAAGATTAATACATTAAAATTTAGGTATATATAGTAATCTAAACCTTTTTCTATGTTAATAATGTCTTTAATATAGTTGAAATATTCAATATCTGAAGGAATTGTTAAAATAAGTTTAAGTAGTTAAGATGAGTTACAACAAACTTGTTTATAAAGATTTGATAACCTTCTGAATGTCTATTTATATGAATATAATTATTTTGTATCATAAATTATTATTATTTATACTATATATAGGATGGATGTTATTTTTTGAGTATTTGGGCAATAAAAAATGTTCCATTGTCTCATGAAAAACAGAATGTGCATTTTATATTGAAATGCTCTGATTTTGGAATTAGTGGTTATTACATTGATCATAGAAAATATAGTAATATTTAAGATTTATCTGAGATATTTTCCCATTTGGCCATTGTTCTTAAAAACGCGTTCAAATTTTAACTCGTAAACACTCCAGAAGGCACAATTCTTGACGGATTTAGATCAAACTTGCGATGAGTTAGTGCTTGATTTGGACCATGGATAACACTGATGAAGATCTAGATTCCGGAGATGTTCATTGATGCTATCAGTGTCCCCGATTTTTAGAAAACCTCTTTACAATCCCTATAAGTGGAATTCTTGCAAAGGCTATCATATTTCAACTAAGCCTTCAAATCACATGAAAATGTACATGTGTAAATTTGAAACGGCCAATTAAATCAAATGTTCCAAACAAAAAAAAGGTTGAGAACTAATGGACAGAAATTGGTTATGAATGAACATTAGTTTGTAATAACAAATTTGGTAGAAGGCTCACAAAAACCTATAGTTCGTACAAACATATTGGGGAGTGGCTCACGAAAATCTTTAATTCGTTAAAACCATGTTGGTCAGAAGGGTTACACGAAGAGCTTTTAGTCTTGGAGGCCCTTACAGGATAAAACTTCCGTCATTGGCTGAAAACGGCCAATTAAATCAAAAGTCGGTGATTACTCAATATATGTTTTTCCCCGGTTGTCAAATTACCTCAGTTATGAAAACTAATATTTTGTGGTATATTATTGTAAAATAGATCTTGTCTGGTGGTTTGGAGAGTATTAGAACCGTATAGCCAGTTCCAAACAAAAAAAAAGGTTGAGAACCAATGGACAGAAATTGGTTATGAATGAACATTAGTTTGTAATAACATATTTGGTTGATTACATGGATCAAGGACGGAGTTTTTCATAAACCAGGATGTGCAAGATATTCTGATGCTGTGGTCTGTTAACTTGTGACCTGACTGTATACCTTTCCTGTATACATAGGTTGTTCCCTGGTGGCGTGTGCAATGAGTAGTTGATAGTCTTAGTAATTGGATTGGATGATTCTGTGTTTGGTAGTTGATTTAACTATTTTTCTATTAATACTGTTTAAATAGTGTGGGAAATATTTCGAAAAACTGAGTAAGGATTTGGAATTAAAATATGTAACTGATAATTAGCTCTTGGCGACTCTATACAATTGCTCGATTCACAATCTGCTATAGACTGGGATATAATATACACATTTTGAACATTGCAACGTAAATTTTGTCCTTTGTAGAATTTGAATTGTTCATCTCAGTTACAGATGTTTCACAAACCACGATTTCAGTCCATTTTCTTTTTTTACTGGAAACTGCAAGAAAACAAAAGGGTCGATTTGAATCAACTTCAATTACCTAAAAGTAATTTCGATTCCTTGTGTTGAAAAATGTCCCATGGATGAACCAATTTCTTTGCTACGTCCCACCCTACTCTCTAACCGCAATATTTACAGAAAAGCACTTTTTCAATTTAGCTCTTAAAATAGTCTTCGAAATTCGATTGCCTTTGGTTGATGAATTTCACCATAGATGAAAAAAATATATTTGGAAATATGATGAATTTTCAGTCAAACATGCGAGTCATTTTCAGAAGAAACTGGGAGGGAATAGTTTGTTTGACCCGGAAACGTTCTTAGACAATGTATGCAATTGTTTTTTTTTATGTTGAAAATTTGTGGCTTTTGTCAAAGAGCAGCATAATCTACGTACGAACATAACGTACCTGTTTTGCAAACTGGTCCTGACAAGCCATTCTGATAACATCCGGTGTAGCTGGCGAGTCTAACCGGAAGTAACCTTCTAACCCATGATCATTTCTTGCCGCCATTATTGCAGCTTTGGTAGCGAAGAAAACGGATATTGCCAATAACAATGGCGGTTCACCAATTGCCTGTTCAAAAAGGAAGAAAAATAATGACAATCTGCATGAAAAAAATTAAATCCAAATGGAGGTTAGTATATATTTTAAAGCATTTATCTTAAGGGTTTTGGTAATACTGCCTAACGAAACAATATGGAAATTGAGAATTTTATTTATATAGAAATAGTCAACTATGTATTTGATTATAGTCCTGTGTTTGTAAACATTCCATTCCTTTGAAATACCACAAAAATGACCTATATAATCCATGGATGAACCACGCAATAACCAATGACTTTAGTTCTGTTCTTGCCAATTTCTTATTTCTAATAAATAGTCTATAATGAAACATGTCTAATTTTCTGATCCTACACCATGGCGCCACAAGCAAATAAGGACTAACAATTATGAAGGTATCTCGTTTCGCATGAATTTACTTAGATCAACCACGAAGGCACAGGCGGCAAAAGTCATATATCCAACCAGAGAGCGATTGTTCATCACATGGTCGACAGATTCTTACGTGGACAAATAACTTTTAATTCGGTGTCAAGTGCTTATTTTCGCGTTACTATACGCGTTTCAGCCTTAAATATGGGTTCCCTTATTTTCATTTACTCATACTTATATGAATAGAAAGTAGAGGTATTCTAATGACTCACAAAAATACCAGTTTATTTCACATGTCCATAATTATTTCAAAATAAGCTTAATTATAAGAGAATTATCAACAGAATTTCAATGAGTGACCATTCAAGAAAGGTCAAAAAGTATTTTTGTTTATCCAGTCTGCACATACATGGACATTTATGATTGGTTAAAACTCTTAATTATATGCAATAAGAACATAATGACGTGATTAAGAATACATGTACATGATAATTCATTACAAACATCATTAATTGATCTGCTCAATTTGACAATAAAAAAAGAAGGAAACCCGTCTTTAAAACATCGAGGAAAGAGAAAACTAAATTACCTTAGAGGAATAAACAGCTTTTGGATTAGGTTTATCTTTAAGCAAGGTAACGTTGAACACCTTGGGTATGTTCCCTACAGACGGTATTTTATAGGTCCCAGGTCCTTTGGTTAAAAGATTTCCGGATTGGGAAACTTTATACTGTTCTAACATGTAGAGGCCATACCCCTGAAATTAAAAATGCTTTGTTGAGACTATTTAAGAATTATTTACGATGATGCTGGTATTTCAAGCAATACAAAAACGTTATTTTAAAGGGATTGTGAAGAGGCCTTTTAATATTTTTTTGAGTATCGGGGAAACTGATTGCACCAATTTCCACTATTCCAATTGTTCGTCAGAAGTCTGTGGTTCCTGTAAATCCACTAAAACAAAGTGTTCGATGACGTCACTAATCGCTAGGTATGATTGTAACACATAAGCCCCTACGTCATCAAACACGTAGAATACAATGGTGCAAATTGATGCTATCAGTGTCCCCGGACTCAAGAAACCCTCTTTACAATCCTGATGGAGCATGTATACATAGGTTGAATTATATTTATCAGAAGAGTTTTAAATGGTATACCTGAACGAAACCACCTTCAATTTGTCCGATATCTACAGCTGGATTTAAACTTTTACCAAGGTCCATGACGATATCAGTTCTCAATACCTATATGTATCAAACACATTGAATAGATAGTGTGGTCACAGCCCATTAAGGAAAGAATTCAGATGACATTATGAGAAGTAGGAAGTAGTAGGCATGATGCTTTGTCAACTTGACATTTCTGAACGAAACAGTTGAGGACAGAAAGTCTTTTTCAGTTGATAAAACTCGATTTCAACTGTCTGGTTCATTTTCTGGGATATCAATTAAACATTAGAATCGCCTACAATTCAATAATAACATTCTAGGAGTGACAAAAGTTTTAAAACCTTTTTACCGTGTGGTCTCCTGTTAAGCAATCAATTTCGACCTCAGAACACCCAGCACCAAAGGAATAATATTTGTAGATTACTTCGTCATCCGTTTCTTTCTTGTAACCCAAGCCTTCAACTCTGAAAGAAGGCATAAGTATGAGACTTTATCAGTCGCAGTGGAATAGCTCTACCGTAGTAGAGAGATGGTTTGTCGAATGCTAGATGGTTCAAATCCTTCTCAAGCTAAGAAACAATCTTATGACAAAACCAGTGCTTCCGAGATTTGGCCCGCAGTCACTTTCATCCATGGTATCTTAAGACATTCGAGATTTACGAGTATTTAGTCGTATTAAAACAACCTTAAGAACAGAGACGTTATACTATTTAGGTCAAATTGTACAAAATGATTGAAATGGTGGAGGGCAAATCTGTTATGCAAGATATATAATTGAAGGAGTCATTTATTATTTAGAATTCCAGACTGATGTGAAATATCTCGAATCAAAGGTTGTGGATGAGATTATGATACAATTCTTAGAATGTATAGAACATAAAATAACTTACTTGTGAAAACCAGAAGCAGACAGACTAACCCGTTCAAAATGTGCTTTTATAACCTAAATAACAATTATAACACGGGGACGTCACAAGAAGAAATAAAGATAGCTTGCCAGAAAATGTAACGTAACCTACGCCAACTACCAGCTGTCGCTGAGATGATAACTAAGACTTTAGTGGCTGAATAATGAATTTTCAAACAATCATACCTCAAGGCAAAATCTCAAAGATAGCTTGCCAGGCAAGGTAATATACGCCCACTGACAGCTTTGATTTTGAACATAAATATTTAGCAGTACAGTAACAATCACCAGTATGAAATATTCATTCATACACTTCTTTAGAACTCTTTAGGGCGATACTGAATAATATTGAGTATGAGTATGCCCTAGTTCTTCAAAACGTGTTCAATCTTTAGCTCGTGAAAGCTCTAGAAGACAAATATTCAATCTTCAGCGCGGTAATGAATAATAAAACCAAGTTTTGTTAAAATTCGGCAAGAATCATGCCTTCTAGAGTTTTTATGAGCTACAAATTGAACGAGTTTTCAAGATCAAGGGCAATAACTCATACTAAATATTTTCGATTTTTCGATATTTGAATAGGCTCTATAAATGGGTGATAACAAACACTCAAGCCAAATTTCGTTAAAATCCGTCAAGAATTGTCCCTTCTAGAGTATTTACAAGCTTAAATTTGAACGCGTTTTCAAGAACAAGGGCAATAACTCATACTAAATATTTTTCAATTTTTCTGTTTTTCAATACGGTTTATCCATGGGTGATAACCAACACTCATGCCAAGTTTCGTCAAAATCCGTCAAGAATTGTGCCTTCTAGAGTGTTACCAACTAAAATTGAACAAGAACAAGGGCAATAACTCATACTAAATATTTTTCAATTTTTCTGATTTCGATAGGGTTAATCCTTGAGCGATAACAAACAGTCATACCAAGTTTCGTCAAAATCCGTCATGAATTGCACCTTCTAGAGTGTTTACGAGCGTTTCAAGAAAAAGGACAATAACTCATAGTAAATATTTTTCGATTCGTCTGATTTTCAATAGGGTTTATTCTTGGGTGATTACAAACAACCATACCAAGCTTCGTCGAAATCAGTCAGGAATTGTGCCTTGTAGAGTATTTACGAGCAATTGTGGACGGACGGACCGACGGAAAGAGGTGACGGCAGTATACGCCCCCCATTTCACGTGGGCGTATAAAAAACAGTTCATCAAGGTCTTGACAGCGAAATAACTCTAAAACTTTCATTCGATTATTACCAATGACGAACTTGGCCGAGATCTTATCAAGATATACATGCATACAAAGTTTCAACAAGATCGGATAAAACTAGTAGTCTCTTCCGTTCCTACAATCCAAATTTGACGCGTTTTTAGTTAATAGCACCATAACTCTCAAACCCTTCATCCGATTAATACCAACTTCGAACATGACCGAAATCTCATCAGTATATAAATTCTTACAAAGTATCATCCAGATTGCATAAAAAGTAGTCTGAAGCGTCTACACGCCAAATTGGACTCGTTTTTGAAAGTCAAGGGCAATAACTGTAAAACCGTTCATCCAATTAAAACTAAAGTCATACAATTAATCGAGATTTCATCAAATCTACATGCTACAAGTTTCGTGAAAATCGGATAAGAACAGTAGCGTCTATTGTTTTGTATACGCCCACATAAAATCGGAAAATATTTAATACGAGTTATTGCCCTTGTTCTTCAAAACGCGTTCAATTTTTAGCTTGTAAACACTCTACATGTCACAATTCTTGATGGATTTTGATGAAACTTTGTGAAATTGTGTATTATCACCCAAGGATGAACCCTATTGAAAATAAAAAATATCGAAAATTATTTGATATGAGTTATTGCCCTTGTTCTTCAATGTTTATTTTCAAACAAAGCTGCCAGTGGGCGTATTTTGCCTTGCCTGGCAAGCTATCCAAATGTGACGTGTTTATGACTGTCGAGGGCAATATCTACAAAACCGTAAATCCGATTAATACCAAATTCGAATTTTCATTAAGATCGGATAAACACTGTAGCCTCTATGGTGTCCACAACCATTGTGAACGGTCGGACAGGGGCGACGTCAATAAACGTCCACATTTTTATGTGGGCGTATAAAAACGCACCCTTCATTACCGCCATTCTGAGAGAAAATTCTATGAGAAAATTATTTGCAGTTTTTGTGCTAAAATTAGTTGTCAAACAGTGCCTCATAACTTTAGATATTATTTTAGAGAATGCATGGATTTTGAACAATTTTTGCATTGTTCCTTCTTTTGTATTCGTTCGAACGGATAATGGTATTGCACAAAATTTGACAGTGTATATTAATTGCGACAAATTGCTATATCATCAATCCACGAAAGATGTTCTTTGACTTTTCGACCTTACCCAATCCTTCCACGTTGTTCCGGGTTCACATTTGAAGGGTTCAAGTCGCTTGTTGATCTTTTCACATGCATTCTGTACAATGAAAAATAGTATAATATTAATTAAACAGCCATTCTGATAATATAGTGTTTGTATATGGGTTGTACATTCAATTGATTATTTTTTTGTGCAAGTGCAAGTGGCACCTTCGGTAATTAGCTCCATACAATTTTCCATAAATTTAATTGTGAATATTTTGATCAAATTGCAAGCACGAAAAGCATGTACTAATGTTTATCGCACGAACGGAGCTTTGTGCATGGTTAAGTGACTCATCCGAAAATACCAGCTCAGACACCACGAAATCTTCATAATACCCGAGTGTGGTGTCGCGGATTACCGAATGACCCAGATAAATGTATCTGCTTACCTTCACAGCCATTCCGTTAAGATCTGATCCTGTACTAGCAGCAGTTGCTATGGTATTGGGGACAGTGTTAGTGCCAGTTTCAATTATATGAATTATGCTACATGGTACACCTAATGTTTCACTTGCTATCTGCAAAATGAAATTCATCTATGATCCTTAATTTTAGTTCAAAGGTTGTACGACATCATAGTTTGTTAAAGGAATACTACCTATTAGAATGGACATAACTTGACTTGATCAATAAGATTATGTATTCATCAGTTGAACTTACAAGGTGCTGGTACGAGCGTGGGTACTCTAAACGATTTTTACGAATAAACCTTAGCGGAGATAGCAGCTAAGAACAGACTTTATGTCGAAATACCTCAGGCCTAAAGAGTGCCCATGTCGTCAGTCAAATAGATGCAAAACGGGTCCTTTTATATCCTTGTGCCCCTTTTTAATGTGTAATTCTGTAATGTAACAACAGATTCAAAACTATGGGATACCGAGGAATTAGCTCCCGTTTTTATTGATTTTGATTATATATAGAGAAAAGGGACTTAGTCTACATTAGAGTTGCGAATTTGTCTTGTATTCAGTTCTTATACAGCCAAAGTTTATACAATGTGATGTCCATCCTGTATCTGTCATTAACTAATGTATTGCTGCTGGTGAATCAACATCAACCCATTCCGAAAATTATTGAAAATAATTTAACAGGATCGACCCTGAACGGAAGACAGCTAGAAGGTATCAAGGATTTTATATTGACATGAGAGAGAGAGAGAGAGAGAGAGAGAGAGAGAGAGAAGAGAGAGTGTTTGACTAACGAAACACCCTTTAATCAGAAGCATAGACATATACTGTTGCCATTATGGTGTTTATTCCAACCCTGCAATATGATGTTTGATAGAACATTATAGTGTTTAGTCGAACTGCAATATTGGTGGCCCGGAATTGACCTGTTATGGATGGACACAGCAGGAAGTTGATGAGTAACTAGGGAAGCTAGAAACACTTTTCTTGTTCTAGAAGAATGACCAGTAAGCCTCATAGTCCGATTGCATCAAATATGGTTCAGAAAGGAAGATGATGGTCTTCGTTTTTGTGTTGATTTTCGACAACTGAACAGAATCGTAAAAATGTTCAACCAAGGATTGAAGAGTTAATCGAAAACACGTTATGCTCATGCTGTTTCGCAGTTTTAGATATGAAGTCAGGCTATCACCAAGTTGCTTTGAGAGAATGTGACAAACAGACGACCGTTTACCGTTAGACCCCTGGTTTGTACAAGTACAGTCGCATGCATTTTGGTCTCACATATGTCCCATCAACGAACTTTATATTAATAAAGGAATTTCTTTGAGATTGTGAAGAATTGCAAATTTTTTCAGCAAGGTAGTCAAGTAGTAAGGTCACATCGTCTAATCAGAAACTACTAATGCTAATGAGGTATGCCAATTTCTTGGATTCAAAGGGTACTCACGAATTTAAAAAAAAAATTTTTTTCGTCACTGATATTAGTACACCCGGATCATTCGAAATCGTACGCCGTGCACACTGATGCCATTTGACGGGGACTTGGTGCGATATTAAATTATATACCAGGAAGGAATGAATAGAGTACTTTCATATGCTAGTCGTGGATTAATTAAATCGGAAAAGAACTACCAAGGACAAATTGGAATTTCATTCGCTGAAATGGGCAACTACTGAAAAGTTTAAGGATTATTTATACGAAAACCACTTTACTGTCTTTACAGATGACTGTATGGCATTTCCTTGGCAACAGTCAATGTTTGTTTGTGTCTATCCCCTTTCCTCTATGCTCACTTTAGACTTGGAACTGAAAGAGTACACACCATATAATTGCAGCTTTATGCAATTATGCTTTTGTTATGTGTTTCATCTCTTCTTTGGATATTATTATACTTTAAGTCAAAGTGATTTTTTAATCCTAGAGGGAATGCTTATACTAATATAATATTCACGTTTTCGTGTGTGTGTGTGTATAAGAAAAACACGTGACGCCATGAAATTTATTATGTTGATCGAAGGTAACTAAATTCATAGGATGATGACCGAAATACAATAGCGAGTCGCGGGTCATTAATTTATAAACCTAAGGATAGTACCTGAATCATTTTGACATGAATGCCCTGTCCCATTTCAGTTCCACCATGAGCTAAGAGAACTGTACCATCTGTATAAACATTCACCAGGGCACCAGCCTATATAAAAGACAAAAGAGATTTTGTTCATACACGAGCTAATATGGACGAAAGGCACTGTTTACAAGAAAGTAAAACTTTCTAAACAACGTGGTGTCACCATTTGCAAAAGTAGTATAGATCGTTTATTGACATAAAGATGGGTTTCCTTATTTTTTTAGTATCAAAATAAGCAAACTATTTGATTAATTGGTGTTTCTAATGAAATATCATGTATTCTTTATGAAATCATTATGTTCTTATTGCATATAATTAAGAGTTTAACCAATGCTCATGTATGTACAATCTGGGTACACAAAAAATAAGACTTTTTTGATCGGTCACTGATTGGAATTCTGCTGGTAATTCTCTTGTAATTTAACTAATTATGAATTGATTATGAACATGTGAGACAAACTGGTATTTTTCGAGTCATTAGTTCACCTATGCATTATATTCATATAGGTATTACCATTTTCATTTTCATATGAAAATAAGGGAACCCATCTTTATAAGAAAAAGGCGCAGAAAAGTGAGGTTAAGTAAGGTGGTTCAATGAGTCTGCTGATTGAGATTATAAAATTATTGAAGAGGCTTCTCAATACCCATTGTAGTACGTGATTGTCTTAGTACCCCATGTAGGTAACAAGGGAATTGAACCAAAATAAACAAACCTGATTCATAAATTTGAATTCAAAAGAAACTCCATACATCAATGGTACTATTGCAATTCCCCTTTTCCTCCATCGATTTTCTCTGAAATACAGTTCAAGTCGAAATGAGAAAGGACATGTATTAAGGAGTATGTTAATGATCCAACATGGTAGGGTCGGGTGCAAACCAGCTTGTGATACGTGAATCATTCAATCAGAATGTGTTTCACTATCAGGCGGACTTGGGCAAGAACTATGGTCTTTTCATATCAGGCAAAAATCCATCTTGGAAGTCAATTATGTCTTTCATTGCAATGGTTTCGGTAGACTTCAAACGTTTCACATTAGCCATATATTTAGCGCATATCATATTTATTCTGTCCTCTAATTATAACGTCATATTTATTCTGCCATTAAAGTTCATAAAAACACAAGTATCAGTAAGGCTTAAGTTTCTGTATATTTTAAGAGGTTGGTCGAAACGCATTACTTGAACTTCTTGGTCCAAATTTGTCCCAAGCCTTTTCGAATGTAGTAGATATTGGTAGTTACTTACACAAGCTACTAATATTTCAAGTTATTGATCTTTACTCCTCAGTATCAAACGGAAGCAAGTAAGCAAAAACGGATCAGTTTACCTATTGTATTGATCTATTTGTCCCAGTCGAGTTTGGTAATCACTCTGTTTCAGGCAACCATCCAAGCAATCTTGAATATGACAATCGTAGATGATTTGGTTGAGGTGTGTTCGATCACCTTCTCTATAGCAATTAAGTTGACGAACCTGAAAATCGTATTTCATGAATAAGTGACTTGGATCACTTGGATGAAATTGGCGATCTTGTGTCTAAATGTTTTATAAATCAATACATTTCTGAATTAAGACTTGTCTACAATTAAATACAAACAGTTCCAGTTGACGACAGTTTTTAGTTTCAAGGTCATCCTCTAAACATTCGGTAAATTGTTTGAGCATTCATTATTTCGTTGTTGCCGATCATGCAGTCATATTTTTACCCAAAAGAAATCTACTACGTAAAATTATTTTTCTCACCTTAAGTGGGTCCATCACAAGATGATGAGAAACTGCCTCAATGGCAGATTCGATGACCATCAGAGATTGGGGAAACCCAAATCCACGAAAGGCTGTATTTGAGCTGATGTTGGTCTTGCAAGCATGAACCGTCATCCGTAAATTTGGTATCTTATAAGCACTTGTAAGTCTTAATACAGCTGCATCCACAACCTTGTAATACATAAAAAAGCTGAACTGCATTGCAATTCCCAAAACAGTGGTTTGAAAGGCAGAGTCCCTATTTTATGTCCTATCCTTACGATTAGTTTCTTTATGCATGTCAGCAATTGGAAGACCAGTGCACTAAACACATCTATTCGACCAACAATGTTCTATAGTATGAAAGCGGTTCACGAATAAAATCATTTTAACTGGCCAATGACTTAGTGTCAGCCAGGTAAACCTTAAAGTCTCCATAAAGAATAACTTACAGCCAAAGAAAGGTCTCCAGTGTTTCCACAGTTTGAATAACTGCTTATGTCCAAGCACTGTATTTTACCATCATTCGAAAATCCAACCTTCACGATGAAAAGAATATAAGATAATTGAACCCCTACCCCTACACATTTCTGTGTGCATCAGCTAATGAAAGGTGCGGCTAAGATTATTCAGCGATACAGCGTTCCACAATATGTAAAAATGTTGATTTTGTCATGAGTAAACTAAAAACTATGTATGTCGAAACTGCGAATGATTATTAAGGCAATTACATTCAAAAGCCCCTTTTCTCAATTACTTAACGATCATATTTTGTCGATAGAATTGGAGCATGAATTACATTACAGGATGATTCAAATTGTAACCAAAATTACTTTCCAAACATATGGGAAAAATTGATTTGCATCAAAGCAACCAGGACGTTACCTTAAACTTAAAGAGAAATGGATGCCGTGTTCCCGTCATCACCATATCATCGTCTCTGTCTAATACAACGCGTACAGGGCGGTTATACCTGAAAAATTAAACATTATGTGGAAACGTCAGAAACAATGGCTTCTGTAATCAAAAGAAGTAATGATATGGCAGTATATGGTGATTCTGATACGAGAAGTTTGTAGTCATTAAAGGCGCGAGGCACGGACAAGCACGACAACTCCTCCAATCAAAATTCTCATCCAAAGAATATCGAAATCGGTAGCAAAGATAGTATAGTGGTGAACCCCTTCAAATAGAAGTACCATTGGGTGTTTCGAAAAGAGTAAGTTTCCCACGCGACAACCGCCCCACTACAATGGTCGATAGCGATCGATTAGTCTAGGGACAAGATACGGATATATTGCCCGTCCCATAACATTAAATAAGTGTCTTTTTCCTAAAAAAAAAATTGTTATCCTGCCCACAAAAAGGGTCCGTATGCGAATTATTTGATAAATACGATAATTTGCATGATTGTTGGAATATTTTAAAGAAAAAATGGCTAAAGTTTTAATGTTGACAGTGAAACCAATGAATTTAAGCGATTGACCCGACGTTAAATCACCGTTGCAGAACTGGTGATATCATGATGGTTTGCTTTTAGTTGTTTTCGATGCACAAAAAGGGAAGTTACTTTAGAGCTGCAGTCGCTGCTAGTCCAGCAAACCTCCCGCAGTGTGATTCTTTTCCACCAAAGGCTCCACCTGTAACAAAGAGGGAATCCTAATGCATTTTCGTAATTTGGCCGTTATTTGAATATATTTGAATAAGTGCTGGTGACTCAAACAGCTGTAGTTTCTAATTCCCCTTCCCAGCTGTTTAAATTCGAAACTTTACAAAGTACAGGTTTGTCCTTCAAAGGGGTACAACTCATACCATCAAACTTGGTTATTTTAACTGATGACTATTCACAATCAACAGAGAGGAATTCGAGCCTTACCTAATCTTTTGACAATGACTCTTACTCTGTGTGCTGGTAGTCCGGTAATGTCGCACACATTCGTCTGTAATCAAAATACGCACTCAATATACAGTTTCAAACAAAAAAAAAGCTATGTAGCTGAATTTAGTTTAAATTCCAATCAATAAATTAAGTCATAAGCACCAAATAAAAATGAGAAGTTTAAATGTTCGTTTGAACTAAATATGTTAGATTCATGGATAGCTGGCATACATTTTATGATTTATTCTAATACACTCTCAGTTGAAAAAGAAAAGACATACTTGTGTTAAGTGTGGACTTTGTGTTGAACAATATACATCCAACTCTCTGTTTTCTTTAGGTACGACTATAGATGATTGGGGTTCCAAGTAAAAATGTTCTTGAGCTCCAACATACACTTCGTCCTCCAAAGTATTCTCACAAGACGGGAATGCTTTGTCAACATCCCCACAAGTACGTGTGTTAGGTTTTGCAAGATATGAATTGGCCTTAATGGCATCCTGAAAGAAAATTTAACCGGGACTCTTAGTCGTTCAAACAATTGCTAATATGATATAATGCCAGGTCAGGTATTTTCCATAGATGCTGACAAAGCGCTTCCTAGCAAATTGTTTTTATTTCTAGTTGATGGATTCGTGAAATATCAATATAAATTGAATGGTAGACAAAATGGTTTGAGAAAACAGTTTCAATAAAATTAAACGCGAGGCATTTTTGTATTAAAATTCTGGAAAACGCAAAACGAAATCCATAGTCCAAAACAACTCTTCAAACAGCTAATAAACTTTCACATAAGGAAGTATATCAGCCATAAGTGAGTAAGTATTTCATATTGAAAAATGGTATCAGGTGTCTAAAAGAGAAAGCATACCCTGCCTGGGTATTATCATTGTATCACATTTTCAGCTGTAACAGGTTTTGAAAACAGTCAGGTTTACCTCTATACTTATAACGGCAGGCAGATCTTCATATCCAACTTGTACCATATTTCGAGCTTTCCGGGCTATTGAATGAGACTCAGCAACTATACAACCAATAACATCACCTTCAGTAATTACCTGAAAAACAGATAGGATGAGAAAAGGGCCTTGGTAAAGGCTTAACCAGAGTGGTGTACTTGCCAACTCACAGCCAATAATGTGAATTTTCCATGAACATTTTTATACGCCCACAAATATATTTTGGGCGTATATTGTAATCACCCTGGCGTTCCGTCTGTCCGTTCACATTTGGCACGTGCTCACTCTACAGGCTACAATTCTTTACAGATTCTTTTTAATTTGTAGGTCAATATTATTATGAAGATGATCCCTATCAATTTTCGTGATGATCTGATAATTTGTTCGTCGGTCCGTTTACATTTGGCTCGTGCTCAGTCTACAGGCTACAATTCTTTCCAGATTCTTTTTGATTGTAGGTCAATGTCATTATAAAGATTATCCCTATCGATTTTCGTGATGATCTGATAATATTTCACCGAAATATCGTGTGCGATTAGCGTTTTCACTCTTTTAGCTATATTGGGCAACTCGTGCTCAGGCTACATGCTACAATTCTTTAAGGATTATTTTTCTTTTTATTTTGTCAAATGAGTCCAATGTCATTATGAAGATGATGCCTATTAATTTTTAGGATGATCCGATAATTTTTTACCAAAATGTCGTTTTCAACTCAACGTATTCACTATAATAACCATATAGTGCATCTTTTGCTCACTCTCCAAGCAACAATTCTTTATGGATTCTTTTGATTTTTATATGCCCACACGTAGTATGGAAGCATATTGTCATTCATCCGTCTGTTCACAGTTGGCTCACTGTACAGGCTACAAACAATGATTAGTACTTGCAATCAAAGCTGCTAGTGGGCGTATGCTACTGTAATAGCGACCTTTCTTGTATTACTTAAGTAAATGAAGCAACTTAGGATTAGCGAAAAATACTAACACATTCATACAAGAAAGGTTGCATTTGCAGGCAAGGCATTCCACACAGTTCGTAATAGTTTGACATTGTGAAGAGGCTAAATCCGAAATGTTATGTAAATAGGTTCGGTCATGGACGATTGAAATTTTCCCCGAAATGGAAATACCAAAAGGTTCGAAGAATAATGTAGGATAGGATTTCCGAAAGGAACAAACAAGTGTTTGGTGAGGGTATTTAAAGAAGCTCGGATTTGGAAAGATCAAGAGGCTCGGCCAATGTACTGACGGGAGACTACATATATATTTGTCTTTTAAGTAAGTGTAGCTCTGAATAAGAATGACTGCTGCATTACTTCATCAATGGCGAACAAATGCTCATCTTGCTCAGCTACTGGGTAGGTATTATTTCCTTTGACATCTCTATGGTCGATATACCCTTTTACTCCTGGTACAGTTAACGCCTCAGCTACATCCACATTTAATATCTTAGCATGAGGTTTTTTGCTGTATACTGGCACGAGTGACAGTTCTCCTGCAACGAGTAAATAAGTGCCTTCATTTTCACATTTTCCTCTCTTGTACATATATTTAGAAAAGAAGGAATTCGTGGCCCAAAATGATTTTCAATCTGACGTCTGTGGTGACCTTATGAGTAAAACTACGGCTTGCTAAGACAACAACACAGAATATAATGCACTAAGCACATCACAAAATTTATATCCATTACCTGTCTGACGTTTTCAGGTTTGTTATGGTTAATGTGTACTGTAAATATATTCTTACCGGTTAAGGCTGGCATGTCGTCGATGTAAACTGCTTCTCCAGATGCAGGTTGTAAGGCAGATGAGTGCGGTAACGGCTTCCCTAATTCAGTTTTGGAGTCTTCAAAGATTTGACTTCCTTGGCTGACGTTATAGTCAGGGTTTTTGATAGCACTAAGATCAGTTTCAGGGATAGCCTTCAGATCACCTATATCCTAAAAATGAGATTTGACATTTGGTTGGATTTACATAAACTTGTGCATCTTTTAGCAAAAATATAATGCTTATCCTCAGGGTAAAGCCCAAAGAGAAATAAAAATTGGTTTGAGACTCTCATTGGTCAGAAATGGTAGAATATATTATTTTACGCGTGTTGCCCTTTACCATCACTTATCAATACCTTTATTTTCGTCAATATCCATGTTGTGTTCTATATGTATAGCGTTATAGTCGTACACCGTTATAGGACGAAAAACCAAAGTGTCAATGAAATGGAAACATACCTGCTTTTGGTTACTGCTGTGCTACACTGAGATAGATTGTAAAGAAGAAACTTGTGGAAAGAGTGTCAATGAAATGGAAACATACCCGCTGTGCTAACTGCTGTGCTACACTGAGATAGAATTTAAAGAAGAAACTTGTAGTAAGAGTTTGTCTATATTCTACTGTACCACCAGGTGCATCATGAGACAATGGTAAATCTTTCTCTAAATATTCACAGGCTATTTTTACAATTTCTTCATTCCATTTCCTATTTAATAGAATAGACAGTGGTAAATCTACATTCTATTTCTTATTTAATGGAATAGACAATGGTAAATCTTCATTCTACTTCCTATTAAAATTTAATAGAATAGACAGTGGTACATCGCCATTCTACTTCCTATTTAATAGAATAGACAATGGTAAATCTACATTCTATTTCTTATTTAATGGAATAGACAATGGTAAATCTTCATTCTACTTCCTATTAAAATTTAATAGAATAGACAGTGGTACATCGCCATTCTACTTCCTATTTAATAGAATAGACAATGGTAAATCTTCATTCTATTTCTTATTTAATGGAATAGACAATGGTAAATCTTCATTCTACTTCCTATTAAAATTTAATAGAATAGACAGTGGTACATCGTCATTCTCCTTCCTATTTAATAGAATAGACAATGGTAAATCTTCATTCTATTTCTTATTTAATGGAATAGACAGTGGTAAATCTTCATTCTATTTCCTATTTAATAGAATAGACAGTGGTAAATCTTCACCATACTCCCTGCTTAATAGAATAGACAATGGTAAATCTTCATTCTATTTCCTATTTAATAGAATAAACAATTCCCAATAAATAGAATAGACAATGGTAAATCTCAATTCTACTTCATACTTAATAGAATAGACAGTGGTAAATCTCCACCCTACTTCGTACTTAATAGAATAGACAATGGTAAATCTTCATCATACTTCCTACTTAATAGAATAGACGATGGTAAATCATCTTTCTATTTCCTATGAAATTTATTTTATATTTCTTAAGCGTTATGATATTCAATGATTAACATGGAAGGGAAAGGGATCAACTAACTTTCCTTTTAGCTGCTCCATCGTCTGTTTAGCCATGACAGTAGTAGGTGCCATACCACCATATGCTAAATATAGATCTTCTATAATACCACTTTGATCTTTAAATACAACTCTCATACCAGAATTAACTATAGCTATATCATCATCTTTTCTAATGGATTGTTTATAACTCTGGATATACTCATTCTACGAAAGAGAACCCAACAATGGACAACAATGATGATAATATTGATGATGATGATGATGATATTTTATATTGAAATATACACATGTAAACGAATTGGCAAACGAAGTAAATAACGAACTTAAATTTGTTCTCCTCATATGATGATGATGTACGTGCACTAGAACAGAACTGTGCTGAATGACGAAGATTTTGATGATGATGAAGATTTATGCTTCACCTGATTGGAGAATGGAATAACAAGTGACTCAAGTATCTCATTATCTTCAACCACTGTTTTTCGGTATCCAGTAAAGAAGTTGATATCCATTGGAACCTTTCTATCTATTCGATCTGTAAATACAATCATTCATATTTGTAACTTAAGGATAGAACTCAAGAGCTCAGACAATCTAATGCAAATTAATAGGATCAATTCCAGTTGATCAATAATCATCGTTATAAATTTTCGGTAACGGGGATGTTTGTTCTTTTTTTACCTTTAGATTGAACATTTAATATAACACCACAAGCTTGAAATACAGGGTTTAAATCTGATATTGGACTGGCGGTCATTATGTTACCACCGATAGCCTGAAAAGACATGAAATAAAGATAAACACTTAATGGACGTAACTTTTTAAATAGTAACAATAATATTCCAATAACTCATGATGGAGGAATAAAACAGTTTTTATATTGATATTTTTCAGATATTGTGAGCTTGTAAGTTTGTGCAGGATATTTTTTCGTATTATAAAGATCAACAGATTAGCAGTAATCCCCACTAAAATTGATGTTAACTCACTGCTGCATTCCGTATCTGTTTACCAGCAAACCACTTCAATATGGCGAGAACAGCAACAAAAGCTTTGGTTTTCTCTTCTGAAAACAGATTAACATACATAAGGAAACATGACTGTGTATACAAATCTAAAGCGACACCAGCAGATTTTGTAATGCAAAATTGAATAAACCCACCATAAAACGAAATGAAAATTAACTTGTAACATATCTGTATTGAATCAATAGTAACCATGGTGCCGTGCAATGTAGTTAAGATGGACTTAAAAGAACGAAAACAAACGATGACCTGTCTGATACTGACGGTGCAAGTGACAGATCTTCTAACACCCCCTTCACTTCATTCTGCAAACCTATAAATTCTTTATTTTTAATACTGACAACCATAACTTACCTGGTTGGGTGTCTACAGCGTGTTGAAGTGTGTCTTCTATTTTGGACAGAGTAACAGAGGCACCAAATTTGATACCAGTCTCTGTATTTTGTATCTCAGTTAATTCTGGGATATCAGATGCGTTGATCAAGATTGGATATTTCATATTCTTAAATGTTGTCTCAATGCCTAAATGAAAATAGATCTATATATATATCTATAAAAATATTACCGACTCTTATTTCCAACTAATATTTTTGCTTGTGGAAATTGATAAAAATATTACTGACTTCAGTATTTCGAACTATTAGTTTAGCTTGTGGAAATTGATGTTAAATATTTATAAAATATCTTACCAACTTCAGTATTTCCAACTATTATTTTAGCTTTTGGAAATTGATGTTAAATATCTATAAAATATCTTACCAACTTCAGTATTTCCAACGATTATTTTAGCTTGTGGAAACTGATATTTCAGATCTAAAATTTCTGGTAAAGTTACTGGTCTGTACCATTTTATACCATCTTTTTCATATACCAAATATTCTTTGTGGTATTTTTCGTGGTTTACCTTATACAAGAAATAAATTATAATAGAGCAAATACTTTCGAGTGAAGTTGTTAAATAGAATAATATACATCCTCCTTTTCTTGGTCTCTTTGGGCTAATAAGAACGGATAAACAATGTGCAATGAGAACATTTTTTCAGATTTCTTACTATCCTTGGATGTTTAACTTGCACTTCCTCACATAAGCCTCCGTTCATTGTCCCGAAAGACGAGGCATCTTTTAAACGTTAATTGATTAATTGATTTGGTAACATTTTACCTTTAGTTCTGGAGGAAATATAGGTTCTTGACTTGAATCATAAATTGGTGTATAGTTACTGTCCTGAAATAGACATCATTTACTACGCTGTAGAAACGCATGTCTAATACTTATAGGAATAGACAGCAGAGGTGTTCTAATGACTTGAAAAATACCAATTTGTCTCACATATCCTTAATTAATTCATAATTAGCTAAATAAGAACAGAATTACCAGCAGAATGACTGATGAAGAAAGGTCAAAAACTCTTTTTTTGTTTATCCAGACTGTACATACATGGACATTTGTGATTGGTTAAAACTCTTACTCATATACCAGAAGAATCTGATAATTGATTAGACACACCAATTACTCAAATAGTTTGCTTATTTTGACTCTAAAAATAAGGAAAACCATCTACATTCTTCATTAAAGTACACCGAGTTTGCTGGACACATTTCCAGTCATACCTTAGTCTCAGAAAGGGGAATCAGCCAAAGCCAATCAGTTATGGTGTTCACGGCTCACCGTTGATTTCATGTATATTTAGGCTTAAAGAAGCATTGTATGTATGTGAGTGTAAGATTTGCCTCATTGTATCGAAAGTGAACGTAGAAGAGAGATTTTGACAATTGATCTTTATCCAACATGTTTATTACACGTCATGTTCTTGAAGAACTACACTTACTCCATTTTGAACAGGTTGTTTCTGATTTTTACAACAGTCCTTTCCCATACCACACTCGTCCTGAAATAAAATTTTAAACGTATTATATTACACTTTTATCTCTCTTTGGCACACTGACTTCTCTTACACCATAACCATGTCCTTTCAAAACATATTTTTACCTTTGAAAATGCTCTGTATCCTTCCAAAATAGGTCGATATCCAGTGCACCGGCAGAGATTTCCTACAAAATAATAACATTAGGTCACTTAATCAGCTCAATGTAAAAATAAACTTCCAAACTCTTAAGAAATTATTACAGACATTCTAAATTATAAATTTGCATTTAAATATTTTATGGTCGACATCACGGCATATGCTATTCTTAACTGTTTTAGAATACTGATAACCAAAGCAAATATTCGTCCAAACTCAATTTTAGAATATTATAATATAATACTTTATAAAGTCAAAGTAAACTTTACCTTCCAGATTCTTCTCTATTTCTTTCATAGTTGGCTGTGGGTTGTTTCTTAATAAAGCATACATGGACATCACCATACCCGGTGTACAGAAACCACATTGTGATCCATGAGATTTGGCTATTTGTTCCTTAGAAATAAAACAAAACATGCTTTTTCAATTAGAATTTGAGCTCGATTTTAGATCATTTCAAATTTTGGCATCAATTTATTAAAATCTTTGTTCATTGTAAGGAGAAAGGCCTAAGAGATTTAGATCCATGGTATTGAATAATCGGTGCTTCGATTTGAATGGGCAAGCCCCTGTTCTATTGGCTGGAAAATTAAACACCAGAAAAATTAAACAACTTAAGGAACCAAACTCGAAGAGTTCGTGTTTTTAATGAGACAAGATTTGTGGTTATAATTGTCATTATCGGTCAAGTAATTACAAATCATTTCACGATTTGGATTTTGCTACTTTTTGGCAAATACACACGACACACAATAGTGTATCACATAGAAATTCAACCCTTAGTCAGATCACCTTGCTATATCACAGATTATTCATTATTTTTTTTAATTTGTTCATTATGTTTTATATTTTATTCATTATATTTTATATTTTGTTCATTATATTTTATATTTTGTTCATTATCTTTTATATTTTGTTCATTATCTTTTATAATTTGTCCATTATGTTTTATATTTTGTCCATTATGTTTTATATTTTGTTCATTATCTTTTATAATTTGTTCATTATGTTTTAAATTTTGTTCATTATCTTTCATAATTTGTTCATTATGTTTTTTTTTATGCTGAATTATCATTCAGTTCTACGTATTGTCCCATCCGAACGACTCGGCGCTTTTTCTGCGTCAGCCCCTCTTACCTGCATCACTGGCAGGGGGAAACCAGAAGTATAAAAAACAAAATGTTCGGCATTGTTGCTGTTTACCTGAACTGGGTGTAGTCTGGTTTTTAAACTCCCTATACCTTCTGTAGTAGTAACAGCTAAACCATGGGCTGAACAAACAGGCATCAAACATGCATTGACTGAATAATGACTGGTAGAGTTCATGTAAGAAAATTACGTATAACAGATGTAGTAAATCTAAAACCGGAAAATTATGAACCGGTGAGTAATGTATCCGGTATCTGGAGAGACAATTTCCAGTAACAGAATGGTTGGCCTTTTTTAAGGGGGAGGGGGCAATCAATATGTTCGGAGGGACATTGCACCCCTTGCCCACATCCTTGCCCCTTGCATTTTGCAGGTGTTTTTTTTTATCCGTCCTCGTTAGTCTCGTAATCCCCACTAACATCCAACCATGGTTGAAGCTAATTTGAAGGCTTGCTGAAATTTATGAGTAGGAGACAATAAAAGGTTTTATCAGTATCATCTAATATTTGGAATGTGTTCCATGTTTTGATTAACATTCGAAAAACAATATTTATTTCCGGTTTCCAGACATTAGGGTCAGACTCACTTGTTTTAACCTTGACTTGTTCGCCTGTTTACAATAAGTTAATGCCTTGGTTAAAGTTAAAGCCGACCTAGTATTATAATCCGGTCGGGACGCACTTGACGGGTGCCCTTTCATATTCAAAATAAGTCATGATTAATAGTCACGCTCCAATGAAGTTGTACATATCATTCAACATAATCTCCTATTTTCTTCTAAAATTGAGTTCTTAATAGGTGCGTATTTCACCATGTTACTAAAGACTTTCCAGACAAAACAATAAAACCTATGCTCATTATCAACATACAAGAATATTTCATTGGACGTGGAATTTATAACACTTGAGGAGACGTAAAATTTTTGCTTTAATAACAACTTTTTACCGGGGGGGTTAGGGGGGAGGGGATTTAGCGATCATATATCACAACCAGCATCCAGAAGAACAATGCAAAAACAGTGGAGAAATTTGTGGAATTGAATTAAATTTGAGATAATATCGGCTGTTCTGAAGCGAGGAGACCCCAGATACCCCACATTCCAGAAGAACAAACAAAACAGAAGAGCAGTTTGTGGAAATGAATTCAATCTGGGATATTATCCGATATTTTTTTAACTGCCCGAACTTTTGCTATTAAAAAGGATACTATATTTTGTCGTCAGTAAGGTTATATTTTGAGATCATCACAGTACAGGCTCCACAACCACCTTCTCCACATACCAGTTTTGTTCCTGTTAGTTGTACTGATGAACAATGGTTAAGGAAAATTCACCAGAGAAAGATGTCTTGAAATGAGAACAATGTAAGGAAAGGACGTAACCGTGTAACCTTTTAGAATATTGTGATTAAATCAGATCCTCACCTCCTTGTTTCCCGCCTCAAATAATACAAAATATTTCACGATAAGAAATTAGACTTAGAGTAAAATGCTATTGTTAGCTATTTTGTGAACTCAAAGTCTGCCCTGTAGATGGTGATACATCTTATACATTCTGAAATACATTGTCTTTCTTAGTTATTTCTGAACATCATAATCGAAACAGAATATAGGGATTTTAATCTGAATCCTTAACATCCATCCAAAACAATTTTGGCACATACTCGAGTCTTCCAGCATCGTACTTATTAATTGCTTTCAATGTATTGCCAAACTATGATTTTGGATATCTAGCTGTTTTGCAGTTCAGATCGTTAGTACCTGAGATTTTCTTTATATTTAAAGGATACATTTCTTTCTCAGATATCTCAGTAGAGAGCATGCCGGATCTGGCTCTGGATCGACAACCTGAAACATAGACAGTGTCCATTACATTATTTATAACCTTATTAGAATTCAAGTAGTAAAGGTGTAAATAGACGATGTCCGATGTTCGGTTGAGGAATAATTGATTCAAACGAAAACAGAAGGAAAAACATGAGGTACGGATCTGGACACGATTCGTTGCTTCTATTTTCTACTCGCACCTTTAGACAGATTAATTCCTTACTTATAGGGATTGTATAGGTTTTGTTTTAATTTGTTTATGTATATCGGGACACTGATAGCATCAAGTTGCAAAATTAGAATTTTCAGTCAGACGAATGTGGATTAGTCACGTCAATAGCAGGACCCACAGACGTCTGCACTGGCAGCTTTGATTTTAAACAAGAATTTTTGACGGTAAAGTTTAATGTACCACTTTGTTTGTTGTCAATGAAATATTTATTTCGGCACTATATAAGCATCTATACCGTATCAATGAAATGCCGAACTGAATGACCTTTAAATTCGACAAGCCAGAAGATCAATGTTTGAACTAGGCTAAGAATCTCATAGACACCTTATCTTGTACGTACCTTCTCTCCATTCACATAGAACACCAGTCCTTTAATATTTTCTTCCATATTTTTTTTTAGTTTTACCTGTTTTCTGAAAAAGATTAACAAATTAACAACTGAATTATTTCTATGAATTGTAGGATTTCAATAATGAAAAGAAATATAGACAGCTAAAACTAACATCTACATAATAATAAACCAATCGTTGAAATACGTTATGCCTTTGAATTTATGAACAAAGGTACTGAAGCTTAGTTTTCTTAGTAAATCACCGCCCTTGAACGAAATTCGTAATGACTTGATATTGAGAGTTGATAACATCAATAGGACTAAACCGTGCTATTAATTGTGCATTCAGATCGCAGAGACGTTTAGGCTGTGAAGGCGAACTCTTTAAGATCTAGAAAGATTTTTTAATCGCTTAACAAACACTAACTAGTAATGCGTTTAGGCTGTGAAGGCGAACTCTTTAAGATCTAGAAAGATTTTTTAATCGCTTAACAAACACTAACTAGTAATGAGTAGTAGTAATCAGTAATATCCATAGAATATAAAAATATTAAACACAAAAATGTATAAAAAAAACAAAGTAAGTTCTAAACACGTTTCCACACAGTTTTCAAAGTTCGCAGTACGCTCTACTCGTTTTGAGTATACGTTTATTGCGTTTTTGAAACGTCTACCACGTTTGCAGTACTATCAGACAAGGTATGGTATAAATACGGGTCGTTTTCAGGGACGCTTTGAGTCAGTTGTAAGTAGGCTTACTTCTAGCTTTGATGTTGCCATATGCGGAATGTTGTTGCACGTAAGAGAGATATCCATGTCATTACGCTTGTCATATCGTTCATGTCTTGATTTGGTTGTCTTCTAGTGTAATTTTGTACGCAACCCGAAAGATCATTTTTAAAAATGAGGTAAGGATTAATTGAGCTCATACGGCAGGGAAAAGTATTCCACTAACGGTCTTAAGACAACTGATATTTCTGTTACTAGTCATTTGATTGGAGACGTTTTTAGTTGAAGGAACTGGTACAAATTAAATCACCTTAAATAAATGACCTAGTTGCATGTTTACTTCCCAATAATTAGAAATTCCAAACGCTGGTAAAAATAATATTTTTGTTTTCACTGTCAATGTTGACGCCATCTTGAATCTCAAACAAATCGTACCAAAAGCACAGTGAGCTACGATTTGGTCGATTTGGATAAGTGCTTTTTGCAAATCGCTAAAATAAATATGCATTCTAGGCAAATCTTTGTAGGAGCTTCGCTTATATAATTGCACAGCTTGATCTGTTTTGATATGATTTGCTTAAAAAAACGCCTTTCATGTTGTTTGTGTGTGAATAGAGGCTAAACATTCAAAAGAAAATAAATTCGAGGTGCCATGACTAAGGGTGATCTATGTATGAAGCATTTAAGCATGTTTCAAATCACTCCACAGACTTGTGTTCGTAATTTGGCCATGTGTTAACGATAGCAGACAGATTGATGAGGCATTTCACGCCATGCACTTCAAACAATGCCGGACTCTGTCGGCTGAAGGACCAGGACCTCCCTAGATCGTTCATGCGAGCAATATTTGGTCACCGACGCGGTGATTTAATAACCTAACCAAGGGTGTGAGAATTGAGTTTGGCGATACCAAATGTTTCCTCAGGTACTCTCGATTTTCGCCCGCACTTATGGAAGAGGTTCTGCTGCTCGTAGGACACACCCTTTAACACATCGGAATTTGAATCTTACAGGCCGCGTTAAGACAGCCGCAAATTATCCGGACCGAGTAAGGTTCGGCAAAAAAGTTGCGCAGGTTGAGAGGGCTCGTCAACGTTCTAGTTTCAAGTGGGCCGAGTTCTACAAGAAGAGGTGGTCTCGATCCGGACCGAGTACGGAACGGCTAAATATTAGTGCAGTGTAAACGCACCACTGGGCCGATCCCAGTTACCCAAGGAGAAGTTCGCATGTGTAATGATGACTTAACATAAACATAAAATTCTATTTTTTGTGTCTGAAAAACAAGCCTTGTTTATGGTTGGCGGCATTTTGAATGACCGCGTTTTTTTTCGCCTCTACTGACTTGAGATCAGGTGTATACTTGCTGACTCGCCGTTCTGACCCAATGAAAGTAGTGCAGTGTCAACGATGGACCGAATACGGTTCACTCCAAGTGGGCCAGTTGTTATGGCTGTGTTAACCGGCTATTGATGTTTATTTCCACGTCGATCCAATTCATTATATTTCTGCGTTGTGCAATAGCTATTTGTGATTGCTTCAATGAATACAAATTCACGTCTTTAAATTGGAAAATGTTACGCATACATGCGTCTGTATACAACAAGTACTCACTGACGTAGATAACATAAACCTATATGATAACTGCCATTAATAATTAGCACAGTGAACATGAAATATAAAGAAAAAAATTGTGATATGACCAAATAAAAGCTTTTAAAAATATTCGTTTTTTGATGTAAAATGTTTTGATTCCCGAATTTGTGCACGACCTTTGGCGCAATTCGGACAGTTCGGGAATTCGGAATTTTACACCCACCGACTTCTATTATATATTTAAAATATCGGGATACACCTAACATTACCTACTAGTTAAACATCTAAACTGAACATCTATTAAAACTAACAACGTCTAAGGTTTACATCCTTTAGGAAAAAGAGAACCTCAGCACCCTCAACAACATAATGATGAGTCCAATACAAGCAGCGCAACAATCTTATCACCCTACGGAATAGAATAGAACCAGTTTATAATCTTCATTGGTCTCCATAAACAGCAAACAGTATTTATTTGTTTTTTACACCAGCTTGAAGCATCAAGTAAATCTTTAAACTAATTACTGGGGATAAAAATACTGAGAGGCCACCGCTAGGCCAAACTGTAGTTAACTTGAGCCACAAAATTCTCACACCCCTTCAGCATTAAATCTTAGACCGTGGACTTTTAATCTGACACCGAAGGTAGACAATTTAAATTATCTCCGAGCATCCATTGAACGATTTCAACGAAATCTTAGCTGCACATATTTTTTCTAAACCACCACACGTGGTGCTAGAACAATGTTTATTCCTAAATCCACGTGGACGAGAACCTTTCAATAACACACGAAAAGCCTAATCTCACACCAGTGGAACGCGAAGCGTTAAACTTACTCAAGAAAGACGATAGCATTGTTATTAAAAAGAGAGACAAAGGTTCATGTTGTGTCATTCTGAATAGGGAGGATTACGTTTCAGAAGCAGAGAATCAACTGAATAATCCTAAACATTATGCCATTTTACCAAACCAATTTTGAAAGAAACTGCTAATATGATTAACAATATTCTTGCCGATTTAGTCAAAACTAGTTATCTCAAACAGAAACAATATGACTATCTGTCTGCCAAACCTGATTGTCGTGAGAGACATTTGTATACTTTGAACCAGAAGAATCCAACCAAGGAGTGGTTTATCTCGAATAAAATCCTTCAAGGCCGCCCGGTTATATCTGACTGTGGTAGTGAGTCGTATGCAGTGTCATGTCATGTAATTTATTTAATTTCATGTAAGAAATGCCCCAAAATATATGTAGGAGAAACTAAGAATAATTTACGAACTCGTTTTAATGTTCACAGGTCGGATATCAAATTAAAGAATGCCTGTTTCTAATCATTTCAACCTCGACGACCATTCAATAGACGATCTCACCCTAATCCCAATTGAGTGTATAGAAATTGACTTGCCCGAAGATGAAACTACCAAATTCCGTCAATCTGGGGAAGCCTATTGGATTGAGACATTGAATACAGCAAGACCTATTGGACTAAATATTCACCATAATGTAGGCAATAGCACCCCTTGTTTTCTCGTTCAATACAACCAGCAATCGAGCAAGCCCACTATAAGAGCCTTCAAGAGAAAAATTTCCCTATGTCTGTAGGAAGAAAATGATAGTTGCATATTCAAAAAATAAGAACTTAAATGATAACATTGTTCATAGTAAACTAAAAACAATCAGTACATAACAGATAGTATACTTTTTTCTAATTTCAGATCAGAATCAGAACAGAAGAAAATCCAGTATCACAATTTCTAAATAAAGTCTCTGTTTCTCCCTACGCCTGTACATTTGGGGATTCAAAGCCTCCCTTCCCTCAATCCAAAGTAGGGAGACTGTCATAATGTATAGACCCAATCTATGTTGTTATCACAATGGCGGCGCCATTTGGGCACGAATAGGAAGCAGACTGATTCACTGAGGGGACAACTGTCGAGGATGAGTTCAAAATGCAGCAACTCAGTGGAGGTATCATAGAGCCTCTCCTGGAGCGTCTGAGGGGATTTTCCCACGAGAGTTTTTGAAAAATGGAGAAGATCTGGTGCATTCTCCCCACTCATATTTTGGAACAAAAACATATAAAAATTATATTTTAAAATTTGTTAAAAATAAGTGGGAGTACAATTTGGGATGCAAACTATTATCCTGTTAACCTACAAGCGCAGCCACTATACCAAGATCGCATCATGGTACATAAATGCAGCGTTAGGCTGGCGTTAATTCATGCAGAAGTTTAAATATTTCCACCAATTAGTTACATATATCTCTATAATACACTTGCGTATAATTAACCATATTTTATTTGTATTTACAGCATTGTATGAATTTTATTGTAATGCTATTAAACCATCGACATGGTACATAGGTTTGAAAAAAAATATGATAATAAATTATGTTTCAAGATGGCGGAGGATGGTACAATAATGTTTGAATAATTGAAAAATAAATTCAACGAGTAAGTTTCTACTTAAATTCTACTTGCAAGTAAGGTATTTTATAAAACCTACTTTTGTAACCCCAGTGGCGCTGCCGTATTTTGAATCTCAACCTCGTTTTATGTTCTTTTAATGAATAAACAGTTCTTACCTTTGTAGACAAGTATTTCCGTATATCCAAGTATCTAAAGCAAGAAATGATGACGTTCAACAGACCCACATATTATATTAAATTCTGCACAATTGTCATATGGTTGCTCGATCGTATCGACTTGCTATAAAAAATCATTGATGTACGTCGTATTAGATTCTAGTTTAGATACATTATTCATCGAAAACCCATTATCAATGAAGTCTATGTCATAGTTTATCAACTCACTTGACCTTGAGTTAACCTGAGTTACTTAAAAAGATTATGGGAATTACATACATTCTAACTGATATAATGATATCAGAAGAAAGTTATGTACCAAAGCCTCTGTTATTTCCATATTTTTTTACATTTAGTAATGTAAATAGATAGTGCTTTTTCATATGGAGGTCAATTTGCGCCATGAATCTATTTTCCAATTTAGTAATGACACTTTACAGTTGAAAATATTTTCTGATATTTATCAAATATGATGGTGTATAACCATTTAAGATTATTGGAAGATGCTAAATAAATTATTAGAATGGACTTTAGTTAAGTTACATGTGAATATAAACATTTTATTTTAGCATTTTAATCATTATGTTGTTTGAATTACGTAGTAGGATATTTTACATTTTGTTTTTGAATCAGTGTCGGTAGACCGTTTTTACCACACTTCGCTTCGTGCATATTTATAATGTTAGAAAATAAAATGTGATTCCTCGAGATTATAGTTTTATTGTTTACGTTTATTATACTATGAGCTTTAAATTTGCATATAACTGTGTATATATTATGTCTCGTAATCGATATCGACCGACATCTTTAAATTAATGTTTATGTTTATGTTCTAAATTACACTGAAGTAAAATAAATTATTATTATTATAACAAAACAATAGTTAGTAATTAAAACTGTTGTCACTTGCTATGTACATCACTTGAATATATCAGGAGTATGTTTTAAATTTTACCAATTATGCGTTTAGTTAACATAGCGATACGTTACGATGACTGAACGAGTCTTGGCATCTAATTTACTGAAGGGAAGACAAACTTTTTCCTAAAGCTGTTTTATAAACAGGAGAATCGGGCAGAGCAGGACTGACAGAAATATCATTGCTTGACTGTGACTAGACAAATGTATATCTGGCTTGACAACTAATAAAAATATTTAAACCTTTTCATTACTAAACAAATTCCCATAAAAGGGGAAAACAATAAAAAGTATATTATACTATTGTCCTGTTGGTTAACGTTATTGCCTTCTTCAGAAACACTGAAGCTTATTGCCACCTTTTCAACGGACAGGCGAGAAAAAGTCTTTCCTGAAATTTGGTTTGAGATCAATAACGGATCCGAAATATTTTGTTAAGCAGAACCATTGCCTACAGCTACAAGAAGCACTACTCAAGTGCAATTTACCGAAGAGTAAAGGGGTTGGTTAGTTTTTCTACAAGGCAGTGAGTTCTATAGAACTCGGCATTTCTGAATAATGCCACCAAATACAGAATTTGCATAAAGTTTACATCATTGATAAAGAATTAACCGCCAGATTACCGCTTAAACATAAGAAGGGGAAGAGTGTTACATGAGTTGAGTCTTTAGTATCCAAATCAACATCGGCAGTCTCCTTTCATCTACGACGCTTAGTATCATAGATAAGACCAAATGCCTACAGCGGTTTGTTATGATATTAACATACGACAGGCTTAATTATGTAACTTTTCTTTACCTGTATTTTACATGTTATAAGTTTAACCTTCACAATGTTATTGATTTCCCAGACTTAACGCACTGCAGAGTCGAATAACCTAGCAATTTCGCTTAAACCTAACTCGATGACGTCTGCTTTAATACATCTACCCTCTCCTGTACTGACATTATGTGACGCAGTGTCTATCAGGTTAGGTCAAAAGGTTAATTTTACAAAGAAGAAGAATTATTTTATTAATGTGTCACATATCGTACAGCTATATAAAAAAAATACAAAATCGTTGGCTAATAAAAAAAAGTAAAATATCCAGCCTATGAGACACAAATTAACAATGTATTAATTATTTCAAAATACGTAGAATAAGCAAATCTTAAAATCATATATATAGTAAGTAATAGAGCAACAAAATTATATAACTGTAACTAATCGTGTTTATAAAGTATATTTATACCTGTGTCTAATTTTACGTTTGATAAAAATAAATATTATAGTAAAATATATTGAAACTGAAAGTAATAACATGACTTAATGGGGTTAGCAACACGTTATGGTAAAAGGAGAAAAGAAAACAACTTGCATTACCATAAAAGGTTATAAAAAAATCTATGGATAATTATTTAGAGGGAGTATCAATGACGAGTTAAAATATTTATCTTTTACCTAGATTAGACACAGTACTTTAGTAGTTTAGCTAAAACACTGCGCTGGGACCTCTCTAGGATACAAGTATTTTTGAACAACCTGTACGTTCTGAGTTTATTACATCCGATGATTGGGGTGTTGAAATTCTAAACAGTAAAACAGATTCTTTGATCGCTGTGATTTTTTAGATCACAACAAACTAACTATTAAGCCTTTGAGGTTGCAAGTTCTATCAATGTTCCCCATTCAATGTGATATATTCCAAAGAATACTCTCATATTACAAAAGATTACTCAAAATTACAAAAAAAACCTATGCTATTAGCAGCTTTTAATGATGATACCAGCACCTAAATTCTCTTGTTCGGACGCTGTCAGTGAACTGAAAAACCATCTGGACATTGACCGTAAATTATCAAAACTGCAATAATA
>NW_008710315.1:405461-407855 GCF_000327385.1 Lottia gigantea | reverse complement strand
TGTATATTGTATGCTGTCCTCTATGGTACGTAGATACAATAAATCTTATCGTATCCCTCTGATCACTAACAGGTAGAGTGGTGCCGGTTTCATAATCTGAATCTTTATATACAAATGTACAGAAACTGAATTTTGTCCCTAATGATTATAAAACAAGTAAAAACTTTACGTGAAAATGAAGAGTTAGGGGCCCTTTACACGGTAAAGCAAGTTGTATACACCAAGCTGTAAGCAACTTTTGTAACATATCCCTTGTCGGTTTACACAGTATATCAAGTTGCATGAATCACTCCCTAGTGAAGAAATACTAATTATTGTTTTATTTTGTTTGCTGTTTCAATTCAACATTATAGATGGAATGCGTCCAGAATTCTCCGTTTTTGATAGTTAAAATGACGATTACACTTTTCTTGGGACTTTCTTGTCATCTATAGAAAATACATATATAGAAATGGAAGAGAAATTCCCATCTTTACCTATCAAAATACAATCAAAACAGTGTTTGATTCAGCATTAATATCTAAAATTTACATTTTATGACCTTTATAAATTAATTTTGATCATGTACTTTAAAGTGGCTGCATCTAAATCGCCCCTATTTTACCATGTTTGAACAGATTATTTTAAACACGCCATTTAATACATTTGCTGATTATTAAAGGAAAAATCCTTACCCGGTCACTTCCAAACTATCCGTTTAAGATTATTCCTCCAATCAACTCCTCCGAAATAAAAGAGCAATTGGAATGCACGTCTTGTCAATTTCGTCTTAAAAGCAAGAGAACTGATTACGTCATTACATGCCTAAACAGGTAGTATTGGTCATGTGATTGAAATTTATTTTTGGTAATGTTATGTTTAAGAATATGAAAGGGGATTTGTAATAGTTATGCAATATATGAATGTAATTTCAATGAGTTATTGTTGTTACAAACACACTGACTTTTGTTGCATTGTAATGGAAATTTATACAGTAGCGCACGTTATATTTAGGTCGTTACAGTTTAGTTTTGTTTAAAGTATTCTCAACTTAACCCAAGAAAAAATGGACTTTGAATTTTTTGAATCTTGTCTAAATGTGTTCAATTATATTTTACAAACATACAAAAAAAAAAAACCTTCCACCCGACCAAGAAATTAATTAGTATATGTCTTGGTTTTTTTTTTTATTTAGACATATTTTATTGCATGAGACAAAAAGATGTACAGTAGATATACCTGGTGTCATAAATAACATAACAGAATCCTTATATAATCCGATAGATCCAAAAAACTTATTAATTATCCACAAATATGCAATTAACCATTGAAAAACGCTTAATATCAAGATTACGTGTTTTTCAATAATTAGTTAGTTTTATGAATTTTCCAATTTTACAGGGATTCTGTTGTAACTTTATGACACCTGGTAAGCTAACTGATGAATATATACTCACATTGACCATTTCGAGAACTTAAATTCTAGTATCACTCTAAGTCATACACTATTTATGCCTTTAGATGAAAATGAACAATATTAAGTTAATAAATATGCATTCTAGGCAAATCTTTGTAGGAGCTTCGCTTATATAATTGCACAGCTTGATCTGTTTTGATATGATTTGCTTAAAAAAACGCCTTTCATGTTGTTTGTGTGTGAATAGAGGCTAAACATTCAAAAGAAAATAAATTCGAGGTGCCATGACTAAGGGTGATCTATGTATGAAGCATTTAAGCATGTTTCAAATCACTCCACAGACTTGTGTTCGTAATTTGGCCATGTGTTAACGATAGCAGACAGATTGATGAGGCATTTCACGCCATGCACTTCAAACAATGCCGGACTCTGTCGGCTGAAGGACCAGGACCTCCCTAGATCGTTCATGCGAGCAATATTTGGTCACCGACGCGGTGATTTAATAACCTAACCAAGGGTGTGAGAATTGAGTTTGGCGATACCAAATGTTTCCTCAGGTACTCTCGATTTTCGCCCGCACTTATGGAAGAGGTTCTGCTGCTCGTAGGACACACCCTTTAACACATCGGAATTTGAATCTTACAGGCCGCGTTAAGACAGCCGCAAATTATCCGGACCGAGTAAGGTTCGGCAAAAAAGTTGCGCAGGTTGAGAGGGCTCGTCAACGTTCTAGTTTCAAGTGGGCCGAGTTCTACAAGAAGAGGTGGTCTCGATCCGGACCGAGTACGGAACGGCTAAATATTAGTGCAGTGTAAACGCACCACTGGGCCGATCCCAGTTACCCAAGGAGAAGTTCGCATGTGTAATGATGACTTAACATAAACATAAAATTCTATTTTTTGTGTCTGAAAAACAAGCCTTGTTTATGGTTGGCGGCATTTTGAATGACCGCGTTTTTTTTCGCCTCTACTGACTTGAGATTAGGTGTATACTTGCTG
>NW_008710315.1:386545-405411 GCF_000327385.1 Lottia gigantea | reverse complement strand
TATCAGGAGAGAATTGTGCATTCTAGAGTGTAAAGCCAATATATGTTAATTGAAAAAAAATTCAGCTCATTTGAAAAATGTCTACTACAGTAATTTCATATTAAATATCTTTCGATTGATGTGATTTTTCGATCATCCTTGGGAGTTAAAGTCTAAATCTTTTTATCTTTTCTAGAGTTTACGAGCTAAAAATTGAACGAATTTTCAGGAACGAGACCAATAACTCATTATAAATTATTCGATTTTCGATTGAACATTTTAACCAAGTTTACTCCAAATCCGCCAAGAATTGTGCATAGAAAATTGAGGGCAATAACCCATACTAAATATTTTTCGAGTCTTCTAATGGGGTCCATCCTTGGTTGAAAACCAACACTCGCACAAAGGTTCATCAAAATCCGTCTAGAAAATGAATTTGTATATAGATACTAACCTTTAGTTCAAAAAGGGAACAGGTATTAGATTTTACATATTTAAATATTTATCCTTGACCTTTGTTGACCTTCACCAGGGTCTAAGGTCATTGATCAGATAACTAAGAACACTTTTTTATTTGATGGTCAACTTCCAATTTGTGCCCGTATGCATTTTTAAAAGTATGATGACTGATAACATAAGAAATTTTTTCGCAACTTTTGATTGCTTTTAGCACTTGATCTGATAAGCCTAGAAGGTTGATATTTTCAGATTCCCTAGCAAATTGGCACGTTAGCAAAGTCCTACTGTGTACCACGCGTGGCTCTAGTTTGTAATTGTTGTCAAAGTACTGTAGTAGATTAACCTTCATCGTATTAATGTTTAATTATAAATCTCATATAGAGATTAACTATCACCTGAAATGGAAGACAGAGTATTATCGCTAATTAAGCTTAGTTGTTGATTAGAGGGATTTGGCTATAGCTTTAATTACTATGCTGGGTTGCCACAAACAAACTGTTTGTTAGCTCTGTATTTGATTATAGATACAGCGTCCTAGAATGGGCTATATAACTCAGCCTCTGCCATATTCTTCAACTACTACGACTACCAACAACCACCTAGTACCTTGCGATATCAGCATCCGCTGGAAGCGAACGTTAACTTGTCATCTACCTACCTACCTACCATATTCTTCAATTAACAACTGAAGCAATACAAGTTATATTATCTAAACCCAGTAGTACTAGAGCTTTCATATTGGTCGCAAAATATAGTTTTACGTATTCAAAGTCTGTTGCTCGTAAAAACTGATAATTGATTATTTCTTTTTGTGCTTTTGGATTTCTAATAATACTTGCTGATGGTGGAGTTTCCGTTTCCAATAACATATCAAAATTATTCAATGAAAGATCAACTTCTTCATTATCTGGTAAAATTAACATTCTAAACCTATCTATATATTTTCCATTTGTTTTAATTTCATATAAGTAGGGAAAAACCTTGGTGTTTTCGTCGTTAATTTCTAAGGGCCATATTCTCGAAGGATGATTTAGAATAATCAGTGATTTAATCAGAGATTTTCTTTAGTCCATATTTTCAAACGCAAATTAACTTTAATCAGAGTCTAAATATAATCTAGGATTTCTGTAATCAGGGAAATAATCTGCGTTCGAGAATATGGAAAAATTTCATATTCTGGAACGCCAACTAAATTAAAATCAATGATTATCCCAAATCAATGATTTATTTAATCTTGGTAGTTTAAATTTTTGTATTCTCGAACGTTGACTAGATTTTAATCCTTGTCTAAACTATGCTAAAATTTAGTCACACCAGGGGGGTAGTTTAAAGTGTGATTAAACCAGATACTCAATAAAAAAAATATGTAATGAATTGAGTTAAATGCTATATTTCGATTAATAATTGTCCAATCATCACTTAAATCAATAGAACTCCTCTTTGATATGCCCCAAACACACAACCACAAAATATCTCCATGGTGGGTATAATCCAAACGTAGAGAGACAGACATGCTCTGACTCAATTAGACAATCCTACTTCTATTTACGAGGAGTGAAATTCAGAAGACCTCAGTCAGGCGAAGTTATAGACACTGTCTTTTAACAATGGTTTATTCTTTTCAAAAGAAACTAACAAAATATTATAGGTCAACTATAACCTGAAGTATAGACAAGGCAGGAATTTCTGTAATCTATCAAATATTTAAACAAATGTGAAAAATAACAGAAAGATTTTGGCTTAAGCAATACCAACACATTATCATGTCACTGTCAAATAACATTTTCATCAAACTAGTGTTAATGGGAAACGTTCACATTTTTCAATCAGATTTGAATTGATAAGAGTTTATAATTAGCTTCAAAACCCACCCATCGTAAAAAATGTTAATAACACCATTGATGACATTAAGTTATATAGCAACGCCTATCCTGGATGGCCTAGTGCTGTCATCACTTCTGTTGACTTAACAATTGGAATTGTAGACGCTCCAGGCATCACATATTTTTTGCAATGGGTGGGTTTTAAAGCTAATTATAAACTTTATCAATGCAAATCGCCTTGGAAAATATGAACCTTTCCTTTTAAGAAATAAACTACAGATATTACTTTAGCACAATAAGACAAGTACAAAAAAATTGAACATACAAGTATACAATGCAGTGTATATGGATGTAATAATAAATAGATGTAATCCTTTGACTCTTACCAAATTAATATAAACTATATAATAGAAATCTTGGAGAAATATCACATATATATATATGTATGTGAACCGTAACTGCTAACCATAAAATGGTAATATTTTTAAACTTTGTGTATTATGAATATGTTACAAGAATGTCATTGAAGGATTGAATTACTCCATATTTGAAAAATGATTATCAATTAAATTCCTCCTTACGTTTAGCCCTTCTAGATTTCTTTCTTCTGGTTGAATATCTTCAAGATTATTTTCTTGAATTTCATCATTATCAGGTTCAGGTTCATTTAATAACAAGGCTATATTTTGCAGAACAGCCAAGGCAATAATAATTTTGAATGTGGTTTCCAATTTTGTCCTATTTCCTATATGAAGCACTAGAAATCTGCGCTTCCAAATTCCAAACAATCGTTCAATGACTCCCCTAGTTTTAATATGACTTTTGTTAAAACGCTTTTCAGATCGTGTATTCGGTTTAGCCAAAGGTGTTATTAAATATGGAAGACAAGCATATCCCTGATCTCCTACTAATATTCCAGAAATCTCTCTGTTAACAAAGCGTTGCTTTATGTTGCTTTCATTAAAAATTCGACTATCGTGAGCACTTCCTGGCCACCTTGCTACAATATTCAATATTTTACCTGAACTATCACATATTACTTGAGTATTAATAGAAAAGAAATTTTTCCTTTTTATGAACCTCGCAGGGTCTACACCACCAGGATTTGAAATTTTTATGTGAGTGCCATCTATGGCACCTACCACATTTTCAAACTGATCAATTTCATAAAATTTTGCCTTTAATTGTCTTAAACTATATTCGCTAGCAGGAAAATATATATAACTTGGTCGAAGTTCAGCTAATAAAGTAGAAACGGTTTGTATTACTTTACATACTGTTGGCTGAGCGACAGTGGTTAAATCACCAACATTTATTTGAAACGTATCTGATGCATAATATCTTAAAGTAATAAATACTTGTAATTCTGATGACAGAGCATTCGATCGACTTGTTTGTCTAATTAATGAATCTTTGATAAGATTATGGATAAAATGTACTCCATCCTTAGAAAATCTAAATCTACTTCTAAATTCTTCATCGTTATACCTGTCATATGGATTTATTCTATCCCTTAGCACTCTTTCTCTACGTAATGCTCGTCTGTAATTATTCAAATGATGTATCTGAACTAGTGCCTGATATGCCATGTCAAATTGTAATAGCTAAAAAAGGATATAAAAGGTATTATTTGATATTTCTAATGCTATTCCTGAAAAACAACAAAAATAACAAATAAACAAAAATAGTAATAAATAAAACACAAATCAAAATGAAATTAAGAGACCTCTCATTGAAAGATTAATTGTAAAAGAAAGGGCAAATTTCCACATTTGAATCTCAGCAAATACTCAATACAAAGTGAAAGGTTTATTTGCAAAATGGATTGAACGCCAAACGTTTATGTTAATATTATATTGTTTTAAAATATGTACTTAATATTATCATTTTCAATTCAAATTATGGAATTAGAGCTTCTAAAAGTATTTTCAGTCAAAGGTTTAATCAAATGTATTAGTTCTGCTTTTCATGAACACATAACAGATTTCACAGACATCAAAAATGGATATATAACCCATTTTGCAAATAAACCCTTCATGTATATCAATGTTTATGAATTTAAAAACTCTAAATATGATAGAGGCCCCTCTTCTGGGTCATGTGAACTTTTTGAGACACTTCATCTTCCGATGATGTCAATCTGGACTGTGCTATCTTCTGATGCAAACTTAGTAGCTTCATTTTAGCTTGATGCTCTTTTTTAAGTAGAGACATCTTCAGCTCGTGCTTTTCTTTTGACATCTGTAAAATAGCCTGCTCTATTTCTACTGTTTTAGAAGAAACTGGAGATGATTTAACCCGTTTAGCATTGTTATCAGCTTTTTCTCTGTTACTGCTAAAAGAAAGACCAATAAATCATTTATTTCATTGTAAAAATATTAGGTTTCGGGTTACTGGTAACACCTAGAGTGGCCCCTTGATTTATTATGTTTACAGGGAAAATTTGTTAAGAAATTGTGAAAGGACGGTCCACTCTGGTCTCTGGCAGAAATCAGCATTAAAAGTTGTCAATTGTATATAATATACTTTTCACATTATGTACAAATGGCACATAACATATGTCCAGATCAAAATTTTAGCAAATTCAAACTTGTCCCAGATATATAATCAAAAAAACAATCATGTCAAATTTAATCAAAGTCAATCTCATCGTGATCTTCAAATCTTCTGTCATCCATTTCAAACAGTTCATTATCAATTGAATCTTCCTCGCTCATGTTGTGTTCAGCTGCACCTCTACTGTCATCATCAAATGGGTTGAACATTTGTTTAAATTCGTTTGGAATCATGTCCACAATTTTACTAGTCATTTCAGATAGCATTTGTGGACCCTCACCTCCACCAGTTTTTTTAACCTCCTTTTTATATTCAGAATACTCTTTCTTAGCCAAATCCTTCATCCTTTTCCACATTTCTTTAATTCTCTTAAATTTCGATGACCATGTGATTCCACAAATTTGCTGTGAATTTCAATCCATGTGGCTTCTTTTCTCTTCGTTGCCATTCCATCAGTTCTTTTGTCTTCAACATCTTTAATCCTAGTTTGTACTAATGAAAGTAGCGCATTTTTCTCATCTACAGTCCAATTAGATTCCCTTTTTGTAGATTTTGTTCCTTTTTTACCTTTTATATCTTTTATATTTCTTCCTGAGCCTGCTTCCATTGACATAGCCGCCATTTTTGTTTTTATTATAAATAATCTCTAAACCAAAGTGTTTTATTGCTTTTTTTCTCTAGAGAGAGGCCCATTGTTCAGCAAATTATTAAATCTATGATTTTGTAATCACTGATTTGACGTTTTCGTACTTCTGAGTAGGGAGATTAATATCATATTTAATCTGTGATTTATCATTTTTTTTAATCAAGTATTAGCCAATCCGTGTTTCAAGAATATGGTTTAAAATGAACCCTTAATCACAGACTGACTAATCCATGATTAAGTCTAATCTTAGACTAATTTAGACAGCCTTCGAGAATATGGCCCTAATTCTTTAGTTTCTACTTTTTTTTGTACCATTGATAAACTGAAGAACTTTGCGAGCGTTAAATTTCTTAGACATGTCGTTTGAAGTATCTTTTCACATCGCCTATTCTTTCTTTTAAATGGTCTTTATTTACTTCAATTAAATTTAATTGTTCCATTAAATGGCATCATTATCGTTTTCCGGAGACTTTAAATTAGGTATGCTAAAATTGTTCATATCTAAATCACCTTGAAGAGTGTCTCCGATTTGATCCAGGAAGTAAGGTTTCGCTTTATTTATCCACGCTGTAGTGTTAGGTTTTTTAGTTTCTAAGATGACTAAAACAGAGGAGCAATAGTTTGAACTCAAAATTTGATATTTTTAATTGTCAGATTCAGACGAAACAATTTCAATCACAGATGAGATGTCCTTGTCCACAATTCAAAATCAAATTGATAAATCTTGAATATGGGTTGGACTTCATGCCTCACCAAACAAAGAGTTGAAGTATTAAGACTATTTTGTCGTTTTAAATGTTTATCAAACGATAGACTTCCTGTAATGATCAGTAATTGGTCCTCTAGACGTAGCAAATCTTGGGAAAAGAGTGTAGAGGAGATCATAAGAAACCTTAATGTGAGCCATATATGTAATGTTGATAATATTAGTAAGAGTCATATGAACCCCTTAAAACGTCATTTGTTCCAAATTGATGACTCGAAATGGAATGATGACAAAAACCCGAATGGTAATAAATTAAGAACATATTTAAAAAGGACCTAAAACCCAAACCATATGCTTTATCACATTTTCTCCCACGCCACTTAAGGAAAGCCACGGCTTTATTACGAAGTGGAAGTTCTGACCTAATGATTGAAAAATTGAGATATAGTCATCATCCTACCCCACTTAATTGTCGAACCTGTCCCTTTTTTAGAGATTGAGACAGAAACTCCTTTTTTAATAGAATGTGATATGTATTCAGATATCCATTTTGAGACAGAAACTCCTTTTTTAATAGAATGTGATATGTATTCAGATATCCATTTTGAACTATTTCAGGAAATGCATAAAACAGATAACAATTTCTATAACTTGTTCCCCCAAGGAAAAAATTATCATGATTTTATCTAGTGATCTAGTCAACCCCAAAACTATAAGCAGTTATATATACGAGATGTTCTCTAGGAGAAATTATTAAATGTCATGTTATACAACTTAATACTAAATTATATTGTCTCATAAGATTTTATTTTGTACTGTTTTTAGATATATTAGATCGTGTCTCATAGACCTATATGGTCGGACGATGATTAATTTATATGTATTTTTTAATGAATTTTATTTTATGTATACTTCATCGTGTGACACGTTAATAAACATTTCTTCTTCTTCTATAAAAAAAAAACTATTTGAGTCAATGTCCCTTATTTTGGGAAGGGTCAATTCGCTAATTAACCTTGCTCGTGTACCATACATTATCAATATTTTGTAATCTAGTATTTAGAGTACCGTCACACCGGACTGCAACCATTTGCGATCTTGCGGCGACAAATATTGTACTGGGTCGCCGGCAAACGTGTAGAAAATGCGAGAATAAGTTCCTTCAAATTACAAATTCTATAACAATCGCTATCAACCTGCGAAATATTCGACCATATTGCGTTCCCAAGGTGCTATTAAAATCATTATTATTCCCTCTTTTAGCAAAATTGTATTCGAAAAATTAGGTTTCTTTCTATGAATCCTTCTTTTATCAACTTATAGATACGACTCGTTCAGTGTTTTGAAGACCCTATATTCCAATGAAAGCAAGTTATGGTTTATTTACTATTATTTATAAAATTTGAGTTGTGTTTTACGGGAGATAACTCGTTTTCTTTTTCAAGATTTAACTATTATTATCTATTATTTAATTATAATATATTCTTTTATGAACAAAACTAATAAAAATTTGTGTTTATTTTTGGTCTTTATCATTTAAGTTATTTTGCGATTATAATAGAAAGCGAAAAAAGGGTAATATTAGAAGTGTATTTGTTTCAACCTATTCGTATTTGATTATCTACTCAATCAAGGATTTTGTCTTAATCAAATCCGATTTGAGAGTTGAAACAAATATGTCGATTAGAGAACCGATTAGAAAATGGCCTCTGTCATTAGGAAACATTTTACTCGCATGTTTTCATCTCCTCCGCGATCCACCAGCTTGCCTAATCAAAACCAAATTCATCAAACCACCTCGTAGAGTTGGCCGATTAAGCTAATCGATTTGAAATAAGAGTTAAAACAAATAGGTCGATTAGCATAATCTGATTTGATTAGGGTGTGAAACTTATACGTATCGGGCCTAATCAAATCCGATTGGGTTAAAACAAATACGCTTTAGAAATTTATACGCTTTATTATTGCCAGTTTCCTGAAATGAATTATTGGATGAAAATTAAACGGGACCAGTCACTTAAAAAATACATCTCAATGTTGCGGATTAATAGCTGTTTACAGAACGCTGAAGTGAAACTGGTTCAGAGACAGGATCTCCTGTTCTGATTAAAAGTCAATTTTTTTAGTCTTCACATTTGCATTGAATCTCAATATAACTAAGAAGATATATCTATGAAACTAAATAATTCTTGAAACATCTTTTTAAGCAAGTCAATTACTGAGTTTAAAGAATGATTACTTAGTTGTATGGAATTATCTAAAGAGGGGTTCTTATTTTTGACACCAGCAAAGTCCACTGATGAACAGAGACTTATTTAACCCATTAAATATTTCTATTATTTGGTCATCGTAAGAGGTAGTATACATATAAGAAAACTTTATCCTGTAATTGCCCAGTCTTTGACAGTCAACTTTGTATCATAAACTTAAGTAAAATATCTGTTTCCCTTCTCTTACAGCAGATTATATATATTATAATTATTAAGTTTTGATTTCTAATCCAAAGAGCATCGAAAAACTAAAGAACCTCTTTGGATTAAGAAATAAATTTTATTCCAATGGCAAAGGCTGTGATGGTTGAAACGTTTGGAAGTATTTCAGAGACTATATTTATAGTATATATTTAGTTATAATCGTACTGAGTTCAGTTTTGTTGACCGGCAATAATGAAATCAGTAGTAAGCTCCCTTGAAACATAGTCTTGGTAAGAATGGCTTTGCGTTAATATAAATTCATAATGTAATCATTTAGGTATTTACAGAGAGCAATTTCCATTTCTTGAATATTAAGACATTTAAATTTAAGTTTCTTGGAGAGAAGTAGGCCTAAATTTGCAAACGCACTATTTCTCATTTAAAGAAATAAGCAAACTTTAATTATTCGACAAAAGTGTGAAAACTAATTATTTATTGTACATAAATGATTAAAAGATTGTAAAGAGATTTTCTAAATTTTGTATGTGTATCAGGGATACGGATAGCATCAATTAGCACCATTCCAATTATAAGTCAGACGTCTGTGATTATCAAAAACTTAATTTTAGAGGAATCGCAGTGCATCTTTTTTTTTTAGCGCAATCAGTCACACCCAGACTCCACGAGTCCAGGGCATCTAGATGGGATTTATGAATACGTTTATTGCTACGCAAGCGCATTAACATTCATGGAGATTGTCGCCAGGATAGCTGAAAATTGTTTACTGTATTAGTTGATTTACCGATTTTATTAATTAATTTGAATATCAGCTTTAAAACAAATAAATTTTTGTCATTTTACAATGAATAGATAAACAAATTTCTCGCATGTTAAACAACTAATGGTCTATCGGCTTATTAACTGGATTTAAAATCCAAAAGTAACCATCTTGACTTGCGTCGAAGGGCTCAGTGAGTTAGACGCTCGCTCGCTAACATGAATATCCTGGGTTCAATTCCGGCACTGATGATATAATACTTCGGATATTTCAACTAGTTTTCAGTAATGCAGGTAAAGATTGGGAAGACACAGAAAAGGTGTCTAGTTGTTCGGATGGGACAATAAACCGTGTGCTACAGGTTGTGTACTTTAAAAGATCCCTCGACAGCAGGCTAATGCCGCTGTCCTGGCATATTTCCCTCCTTGGACCCTGCATGGTGTGGAGAAGAGTAGGACGTAAAACTCCATTCTATTAATTTCGTTTGACCTACGCCGAGATCGAACCCGCCCTCTTCGATTGTTGATACAACCCACTTACTACTGATCCGAACCGCAAGACAAAACCCAAAATCCACACTGACAATACATTTTTATATAGGAAGTATATCAATCATAAATGAGCCAGTTTAATTACAGGTGGTATCGAGTGACCAGAAGAGTAATCATACCCTGCCTAAGAATAACTTCCAAATAAATGCTAGAAATTATCACTTTTAAGTAACATAATTGACATCAATTGTAAACTCTGCAATCATTGACCACGTTTCAAACCAAAATGCCCAATGAATATTTCATTACTATACAAGGATCTTAATTATGATCAAATACCCATTCAAGGGTCGGTTGAATTCTGTTTAATCGAGTGGTCATGTCAGTTTTAATGAAGAGGTTTAGGAATACATTTTGAGATGAACTCAGTATTGAAGTGGTGTGCCATTCATTGTCCTCTATGGTCAAAACACTGAAGATCTCCTTATGCAGTGTCAAAATCTTGACCATTTGACAGCAAATAAATGATATTTGTATCTCGTATGTTGACAAGTGCCTTACTCCGCGAGTACTTGGATTATCTAAATATATTGACGTTGATTTTGTCATCTGATGAATTTAAGGTCTCCCTCAAAATATCAGAATGTTAATACCTTTGAAGAATTTTTCTTAAAAGATTTCATAATTAACGATTTATCATTAGGGGAAAAGATGATTCTTAAGTTTCCAGAAATTTACGAAGAAAAATGAAAGAATAGAAAATAATGCCGTATCACTCTATGTTCCATAATAAAAAGTAAGAAGACACCAATAACGTCGTTAATATTTTACAAATCATTTCACCTGATGAAGTCGTCTGGACGACTACGAAAGCTCGTAGGATACTTTTACTTCTTTTATTATAAGAGAAATGACACAATAAATATAAATAGTACTGTTTATAATTAACTTACTTAATTATTTTAATCTTGCACTTTGATATGAAGTTTTGTTTCATGACCTAGGCCAGTGCTGTTATGAGACTGTGTTCTCATCTGACTGTGTTCTCATCACTACCTAACATTGTAAAAAATTCGACCGTCATTGAGCAACCACCTTCCATCGATTGCTTTTGAATGTTCAGCTCATAGCTTGCTTAATACGAGTTAAGACTGTATTCAATTTGCTCATAGTGATATTTTAAGTTTAACTCCACATGAGGTTTCATTTCAATTGTTAGCAATATGAGCTTTAAAACAATATTTTCTGAAAGGTCTCCTTAACAATCCAATTGTGTGCTAAATTGAATGGAGTCCATGTTTTCTTAAGTTGTAAGACAAGTGTATATTAAGTTTATTTAAGATCTAAGATTGTTTATAATTTAATAGATATTGATATTTTTAGGTATAGAACCATTTAGATTTTAAACAATCAAATAAAATCAGGATGTCTTCCACTCGGCAAAGATTATGATGAGTGATCTCTCGATAAGACTCGATCATTACAGAACAGAAGCCATTGTGGCTCTCTGGTAATTCTATAAATTTTTTGTAAACATGATTTAAATAACTTTGGGTAATTGTAATAGGTCCCAAATATGCTGAAATAAATATACCTAAAATAACAATTCCGCCATTTTTGGGTGTTGAATTGGGTCTTGAATATAGTCAAATATGCTTCAGAATTACTAGATTTGCACGAAAATCGCACAATTCCGTTCTCAGTAAGAGACCAGGCGTCTTTTAACTTTCAATCGCGGATAATTCTGGACACACATGGATTTGAGAGCTCAAATTGTGATGAGCTGTTAACTCTGTTACCGATTAGCTTAGCTACAAAATTCCCTATTCTGAGACTAAGAAACTATTGGTCAAACGGATGGCGAACCTGTCTCTTTAGGTGTCTCATAGATAAACTGAATTAGTTCTCTCAGTGATGGACAGAATTAGTATTGACGCAAACGTTCGGCCTCAAGGTTCTGATGGTTTATCATCGAAGAATTCTCGTGGGAATCAGCATCCCCACGGATCAAAGATCACCTGATTTAGCATTCTCGCGGATCAAGGATAAACTGAATTAGCACTCCCTTGGATCATGGATAAACTGAATTACCTCTCTCACTGATAGACAGAATTAGTATTGACGCAAACGTCTCTAAGCAAATGTTCGGTCTCAAGGTCCGGATGGTTTATCATCGAAGAATTCTCATGGGAATCAGCATTCTCACGGATCATGGATAAACTGATTTAGCATTCTCACGGATCATGGATAAACTTAAATTAGACAGAATTAGTATTGACGCAAACGTTCGGTCTCAAGGTCCTGATGGTTTATCATCGAAGTATTCCAGAACAGTAAAATATAATAAATCAAAACAAATCATAGCTGGTAATGAATTTCCCGACATCAAAAAGCCGGAAGTGTAAAATATGATGGTTAAATTGCCACTTTATTTTTACAGGAAATAGTCCCAGTCTTGTATAACCAGACGCTTTCAAAAGATATCCTTAGTATATGTGTCTTGGATTAAGAAATATTTCTTCTTGTTTGAGGCGAACGTTATCTTGTCATCTACCAACCGTTTCTTTTGCTATTCACATTAACGACTCGTCTTTTCTTTGTCAATGCGACCAATTGCTAGGCTATGCTGATTTCACTGGACATCTCTTTTGTCCAATTTTATTTATCGAAGAATTTTTTTAGATGCTCAGATCAAAAACCCGAATGAACATCGCGCTTATAGACCAATCTTTCGAAAATAGCTAAATACTTGTGCCCTCATTTCGCTGAGGCATCTGGGAAAGAATCTAGAAAGGGAGGGTCGTCCACAACCTCGATACCTAATGAAATGATATTTCATGGAAGATTAATATCAGAAAGATTTGGGAATCTGGCTTGCATATGATCCGCCGCCTTATACAAGGTTACGTAAAGGGTTATGGTCCTAAAATGGATTCAGGCCATAGGAGAGACCGGGGTAATTTTACTTTTGGCCTCCTAGTTCCCAGGTTTTTGGGCTGAAAACATCGGCTGGTGTACCCATTACAAACAAAGAAATATTTTTTTGTTCATTCAACCGTCTGGTAAACCAAGTATATTTTAATATTTATGAAACCAAAGGCTTTCGGCAAAATAATTTGATTATAAATCAATTAGACGTCTTAAAAGCTGACTTGATATAGATGTATATTATCTTAATAAACATAAGTTATTGTATTACGAAACAATGGACAATTTTATAAACACTCGGGTGTGTTAGCACGTCTTGTTTCTTTCGAGATCAACTTCTGTGGATCCATGTTGGCAGGTATTGTGTAGATTTATTAAAGTAAATGAAGATATTCATTATTATCATAAACCTATTGTTTTTCATTGGAATCATATGACCTATTTTTTCCTGTTTCCGAGAGCAACTGTAATTGTGGAATATCAGGAAGATAAATTAAGTCATACTTATTCGCGTTTTGCAACCATATAACCTCTTGTTCCAAAAAGTCTATGGCGTCAAAAACTCATTAAGATTAAGTTTGGTTTTGTTGCCATCATAATGGTATGACACATGATTACAAAAATAGTTTTTATCTTGTTGCGCGAACATGTGTATCTTTGACTAAAGATTTTCAAAAAAAGTCGTAAATTATACCTGAATATATGTATTGTCTTGATCAAACATTAAAGGGTTCATTAATGTATCTGTATTAAGTAAATATACATTCTTATATATGTAATTTTGGTGTTGGGCATCATCAAGACTCAGTATTTTTAGTTCAAACCTTTTAAAAAAGTAAGAGACATATTTCTCTATAATAAGAATTTAGTTTGCCTAAATTCGTACAGTAGGTTTCTACCATTTACTGAAAAGAACTTACGTAAACCTTTAAAATAGATTAACTGTAGGATTTTTTTCAGTTAAAACTCTCAGATAAGTTTCTCTTGATTTTGGTGTCTGGTTTCTACCTACGAAAAAAAAGGAATGACCCTTTTATTTAAACAAAAGCTTAATATCAACGATTGCAGAAAACAAAAACATGTTGGATTTATAAAGTCTTTGGTCAGAAAAACATGATCTTTTAATCCAATTCCCTTAATTTTCGACTTAAATTTTGTTTTTTTGAACTTCATTGAAATTTTGAGATTGTCATCCTAAAAGCTTGAATTTTCTTTCCAATCCAAGTCGAACTGTTCAAACGACTGACTTTGTCAGATCTCTAAAGAAAGGAATATATTTTAAAATGTCGGAAGAGAAGGTTTTTCATCGGAAGTTGACAAAGAGCAATACATCACCTAATTGCTTTTATTGCAACGATTGAAGAACTTACCTTTTTTACTTAATCAAACACTCTTAAGAGATTTTATAAGATTGTATTATAGATTTGTTTAAGAGATTCTGGATAATAATATTATGACACATCTTATATCAATGTTAAATTTTAAAAAACATACATCACTTCCGGTTAATCATCTTTGTAATATTGATGGTCTCGGTGATGTGCTCGGATATTTTAGATTCGAGTCTGATAATTAAGGGGAACTCCGTATTTTTTTGCGGGTCGAAAATTTTATTTGCTCAAATTTGGGAACTATAAAATAAAATCTAGAGAAAAGTGTCCCTTACCTGAAAGTTTTACCTAAAAAATCCTGCCGTTAATTTTTTAGAGTCAAAACTATTTAAAGGATTAACGTAAACTTTACGAGTTTTTGATAACGAAAATTGTGCACACAGCCCCTATAATAGTGCTGTTGATGACTTTAAATGTTTAACAAAAATAGAAAAGCAAAACATTAAACACTTACTAGTAAGGGATCATGATCGATTTCTGACACAGAATTTGTAAATGCCACGGAATCTTACATGAAATTAACGTTTCAATTAATATTTTCAGTCTTCCCGACTTTTATTGGATATGGATATACATGTATATATGTGAGATCATGAATTAGATTGCTAATAGTTCTTTTATCTGAAATTTCGCAACACTGCAAACATAGAATATAATATGATTAATAATTTTAGAAACTGGCGATTCGGTGGTTTTTATTTTTATGTGTATCCGGGACACTGATAGCATCAATTTGCAACATTCTAATTTTCAATCAGACGTTACTAATCGCAAAATGTGCTTTATCACATAAGGCCCTTCGCAATTAGTTACGTCATCAAACACTTTTAGTACTATTAGTGTGTCCCGATACAAAAGCAATACTTTGTCCTACAAATACACAAAGTTGAATTTTGCCATAAAAACTTTCACCTGGGAATATTTTAGACTATTTACGATTGATTCGTGGATATTATTTCTTTTTTAACTTGAGACATAATCTATTAGCCCTGAGCAATATCGTCCTTTAAAGTTGTGTTTTTACACCAAACACGACTTGCTATTTTATCGACTTTCAGAAGACTCTCGTCCATTGTCTACCTTACCTTAAATAACTTATTTAAATTGGCTACAAAATGGATTCCTTTAAATCTTTATTTTGACATAATTTTTTTTTCTTAATTTCACTTTTTTATTACTTTGCTGATACAAGTAGAATATATCGCGGATCTTGCGAATTAACATATTTAAGCAGACGAATTCGTTATCCGTACGTGGTATATACGACTAAATAAATCAAAATGATGATTAATAGCTTATTATAGGCATTGATCACATGAAATAGAAGTTTGTGAAAGTGAGTTTTGTTGAAAACAGGAGTGGAGCTTCAGCCATGGAATAAGATCAAAATGCACTGGTTGTAGCACACCTAAGCTCCACCTGCTATCCTCTAAGATTATATTTGGCTTTCGTGATTTCCAAGTATGGCACAACAACAAATTTCATGGTTTAAGCAATTTGTGTTACAATTTCTTCATAAACTGTTGTAAATTTGTTCTCTTGATTTTTACATGTTACTATTCTGCGCAATTAAATTTTGTTGAAAATGTTCGAGACATTTCCTATCATTATACCCAATCTATCGTAATTGTTTCAAAATCCCCCTCATTTAAGTGTACCTTAATTCATTATTTCAGAACGGTACTCAAACCTATTTTTCAACGATATACCATTGGGAAATTTGTAAAACATGCTTAACTTATTAAAAGTTAAAATAAGTAATTTTTAGAAACTAATCAAACCCTGTACTTTGAATTGACATCTTAATTTTACTGACCAAAATTTATCATTATAGGGAAGTCCATTTTTATTCATTGAGCTACTTCATAACATCAACAAATAATATTGGTTACATTAGTTAGATCAATCGCATTTATAGAGATTCTTTGTTCTTTATCAATTTAAACAAAATATCGTGATCTTTTGGATACGATATAAAGGGATGTATTCGTCTTAAAGGATTGTAAAATATGTTCTTAAGTGTTTCGGGGACGTCTATGGTTTCTGCAATTCCACAAAATATGTTTTTGACGACAGCACTAATCGTGAAATTTGATTTATCAATTAAGGTCCTTCGCAATTAGTGACGTCATCAAACACTTAGTTTTAGTTAAATTGCAGGTAAACTGATCTGATTTGCTTTTCTATACTGTTTGCGTCTGAAGCAGACGGACATAACTTGCTGATGGAGATGCACGTTCTACAATTGACGCAGACTAATAAAGGTAGTAATTGTTTTCCATACAAAAGCTACAATTGAGCAGGAGTGGGGGAAAGTATAAAACCAATTCCATTACTGCAGCGTAACACCATTCACGATGGTCCCTCCGGATATGTTACTTACCTCTCAGAATAATTAAGTCTCGCTAGGGTTATGAGCTTGATTCCTTATAAGTAGTATAATATTTCTTTTATCATGTCGATTACAAACTTCTCTTCAAAGAACAATTGTATCTCCTTCAATGCGAAGTTCATTGCAATATTTTCCTTATCCTTATTTAGGAATAAGACCTGATATGAAAAGGTTTGAAAGAGGAGACAACCACGGAGTGCCGAGTGCAAGTTGAATGAGTAAATTAATAAAATTGTTCGGATACTTCTTCTAATCAGTTTGATTGCGTGGAATGAAACAAAAATATTCCAGACGTTCAATTTTTGCATCATTAATAATTTATCTTCACGACATTTAAACTGCAGACAAATGTAACAATATTTGAAATTGATCTATTTAAATTTCTTTTTACAATAATAAAATATTTTCACTGTTAAAAGAATACTACCTCTTAGAATTAACATTAAATTCTCAAACTTGGTCAAAGAGTATATATTCATCATTTGGACTTACCAGGTGCCATCACCAAGGAATAGAATCTCTATATAAGACAATATATCCATTGAACGAAATAATTATTAGTGAACCCCGCTTCTAGGCATGATTCAAAATCACTTAGTTTTATGGATATATTGGATTAAAAAGGGGTTCTTGTGAAGTTTAGTCACCAGGTAAGTCCACTGATAAACAAAGACTCGTTTGAACCAAGTTTTAATTTTTTGGTCTTCCTTTCAGGTAATATACCTTTCAAGTAGTGCTTGATAAAACAATTGTCGAGAAATATAGAAATACTAAAACAGAACTTGTTTTTCTCAAAGTTTCTCACTGTGCGATCTTCAAATTTATTTCGCAAATTTTCAAACTTATAAAAATTATCTATAAACGCAAATATTTTATTGATCAAAATTAATCGTGGCAAAAAATACTTTATTTTTTATATGAAGTTCGACAGAGCAAAATAATATAGAAGGTAACTAATCTTATCAAATATATATTTATTATGTTTAAGTAATTATTTCTTCATATGTTGCTTTTTCGATATTATATATTGTTGTACACATGTACCTTAGTTTAAGAGGAATTGAAACGGGAAATGAAGTTTTGTTTCTTTTTTATGACATTAAGCCGTAAATAGACGAGGTACGGTGTTCGATGTGTTGAAAATGAACACACGACGTACGGGTTCGGATACGATTCACTTTTGCACAGTGCACCACACTTTTAATGTCAATATGTGATATTTAACGCAAACACCCCGGAGCATACGAGGCCTTGTTAAAGGGACAGGTAGGCCATTCTTTTTGACCAATCATACTTTAGTATCAGAAATTGGAATTATTTAGCTGAGCTAATCAGTAATAGTATTCACAGCTCACCGTCGTAATTTGAGCCTTCAAATCCACGTGCGTTTGAATATAAAATGACGACTCGTTAATTCAAGATACTGTGATATTATAATAGTTGTTTATTTTCTGCCTTGTTTTGTTTTACCGATAGCACTTATATGTTCTTATTGTTACGTTACTGTTGTTCTTTGAAATGATAGAAGACAGGTTTTAAGTTAGATAAATTGTATTGCTTCGGTAGTTAATTCATTAACAAGACAATATGAATAATATTATATTAATATACAAATGATGAAATAAAATATTAAATATAAAAAATAAATACAGAATATCAATGCCAACATACATAAATAAAGTGGGGGTGTTTTATGAAATAACATAATTACATAAATACATTTATTGGGGGAGCTTACTCACTTATAATGTCGAGAGGCACTACTTTCCAATAACATTTGTTTATAATGTTTTGGTGCATCCTTGGTAGATAACCTAAGGCTCAAATTAATTAATATATTTGAATAGATGCTTTTATAGACTACCCACCAAGTTGAATCAGTTGAAGGAGTCAACAGGCAAGTATGGAATAGAAGGCTCAAAGTAAAATAACGTTTGATTAATTGCTTTTATAGAATCCATATCAGGCTGCGACTACCAAACATATAGCCCAGTGTAAGACGTTGCATTTATAATCAAATACAGACCTAACAACTGTAAGGTTATTTGTGGCAACCCAGAATAGTAATTAAAACTATAGCCAAATACTTTTAATCTATAATTTATAATTTATAATCAAAAATTAAATGAAGGGAGCTAATCTACTATAATATGTTGAAAAGACTTGTATAGACATAGTGAGTAAAATTCCCAGTTCGAAGTATTTTTTAAAGTAATAATGTGATTTCCGTGACTATTTACATATATTCACCTCACCCCCCCCCCCCCCTTAAAAAATACTTCGAAGTGGGAATTTTACTCACT